>NC_051055.1:31105728-31115728 GCF_904848185.1 Acanthopagrus latus
AATGTGACTCTGTACAGACGTGTTAATGTAACTGTTAAATATAAATAGGAATGTGACATCATGTCAATTTACTGCGTGTTTGTATATTTGAGATGAACAGAACTGATCAGCTGATCTTTATTTTTGTCTTTTTAAATGTTTGAATCTTTGAAGCAGGATTTTATGAAACCAACTGTAAATGACTTTGTCAGCGAGACTCTGACCGACTGACGTGGACCTGGAACATGACTGACCTCAGACCCAGTTGAGGACCACCTGTTCTGACCCGTGTGACCTCAGGCTGCAGCGCTGATCAAACAGCCTAATAAACGTGGTATTATTGTGGAGCTGAAAGCCTTCAGAGAGCAGCCGCTTCCGCCTCCATCTGCACCAAACAATAAGCTGCTCCATCAGGGCCGCTCGGCCGCCGCGTCTGCTTCACGGCTTCACGGCTTCACACAGCTCACATTGTTCTGAGCCGAGCCTCATTTGAATGGAGAGCGTGAAAAGCTGCACCTCAGTTTCCATGGAGCGACTACACACAGGAAGTGAGCGGCGTTACAGAGGAATCCTGCCCACTTACAAAAACACATCTGATAGTGATAAAGAGCGACTGCAGACCAGCAACAACACCAACAAACAGGGAGAGTCGGAGGACACAGAGCTACAGATCAGCCACTCAGTGTGGATCTGCAGGACCAGCAGGACCAGCAGGACCAGCAGGACCAGTACACACAGGTACACACTACAGAAGTGTTCCCCAAATAAACTTCTCTCATCACAGGTTGATTATGTCTCTGATTAATCAGTCTGAGTCATTTTTAAATCCTCAGATTCTGCCTGTTCAGTGTGAATATGTTCTCCTCTCTGACAGTGAACTGAATATCTCTGAGGGGACGATTATGATTCACCACAAATAACAAATATTATGTTGTCAAACATCAAAATAAAATCCAAATCACTGGTATGAGAGACTGTATTTCATTAATACAGACGTGGGCCTTCAATACAGTCTGATGCCATCACATTATCAGACGGAGCTCGGCTCTCAAAATCAAGTCATTACTTTGTGTTGTTTAGATCATTAATCAACTAAGTGTTGACTTCACCTGCTCTTTACCTTTAACAAACAGTTTTCTATAGAAAAACTTCCCACATATTTCATACATTAATGATTAACTGATTATCGGTTGTTAAGCAGCCAATGATCGATTAAAGAGATCATATGAGATTTTCTCTAGTTGTTGTTAAAACAAAACATCTGAGGATCAAACACTGATCAATAGTTTCACCGCTCTCTGGACTTTCATAAACTAAACAACTCATCAGTTAATCAATAAAACAATAATCGTTAGCAGCAGCTCCAGAACCGCAGCAGACCGACATGCACGTATCTGCCTGTATGTTGTCAGCATGAAACATTTTAGACGATAAATGATGCTAAAAGCTGGAGGTCCAGATTCAAAACTAACCAGATTTTAACTTTAAATTATTGATCTGAGGTGAATGTAGATCAAAGTGTTTAATATGATGCTATAACTGATGTGAGTCTTAAACAGACACAGTGTTGAGTTCTGTAACTAACATTAATTAATGATTAGTAACAGCTGATGTGACATTTGTCTTTTTAACATGCGAATGATTCCAAGTTGAAAACTGATGGAAACAAGCTTTTAGTTTGATGCTGTGGGCAGTAAAGTGATCAATAATTCTGATCCCAGTTCTTTAATTCAAGGACAGTGACTCATGCCTGGTCTCCATGGTAACAGACAGCATCATCAGAACAGGTGATGTTTCTGTGCCTTGCTCGAGGGCCCTCACACTGGGCATCCCACCAGCCTTTCCCTGCTGGGCTCCTCCAGGTGGAGGATGATGGGAGGTGAATCATCCCTCACACACACTCATCTCCACGTGCTCTCACAACTTCTCAGTAAACTTTGGATTTACTTCCTCCCTCAAACACGTTTCATGATGGAGCAGCTCAAACACTGCTCTTGCCAACCACTTACACAGCAGAAACAAGTGATGGTGCTGATAGTCCAAACGAAACTCCATTAGATAACCTGCACATTTTTCGCCTTTATAATTACCGACAACGCTGGGTGCATTATTCAACAACTAAAGTGAGTCCTTGTGATTAATGACAGACTCATCTTGTATTCGGCGTGTAAACAAGAGTTCAATCAGCCCGGATTTAATTACAAAAACCTTCATTTAACTTCGGACAAGCTATCCGCCGCAACTACACGAACGGGGAAGAGAGTACGGTGAATGTTTTCAGAGCGAACAAAAAGAGCTGAAATGGTGTCAGACAGAGTTCTGCTGGGTGGATGTGATTCATGCCGGATGCAAGAGTAACAGCTCAAGAGTCAAATCGACTTTTTTAGAAGTATTTAAGAACTCACACAGATGTGTGGAGAGCATCAGAACCGAGAATCACCATGTTTTCTAAAGGGGTTCTGTGAGGTTCACTTCTTCACAGAACCGGGAAAGCATCGTTACTTCACTTCCTGGCATCAGCGTGGTCTCCTAAAAACAAAAGCAGTCGCCTCCTCGCGGCTCTTTCCAGCCGGCTGGGGAAACTCTTCCGTCCACCAACACTTCCAACAACAACAACAACAACAACAACAACAACAACAACAACAACAACAACAACAACAACAACAACAACAACAACGGACACCATGTTGGCAGAAAGCCTCCGGACTCTCCTCAGTCTCACTTCTGAGGTAACTCACAGCCTCTGAGGAGCCGCTAGCCGCCGGCTAACAGGTTCACTACAGAGGAAAGTATTGGACTTACAGATGTGAGCAGCGGTCTCATCTGCTCGGTGCTGTCGTCTTCCATCTCCACACGGCGGGTGAGAAGTCGTGTTCGTGTCCGCGGGCCGCTGAGCGTTCATCCAGCGAGCTAACGGCCGCCGGCTGCGTCTCCTCACACGGTCCTCTCCGCCACGACTTTACAACTGCCTGGAATATATTAACTCCAGCTGCAGGGCCCGCCCCTTTTTTGATTGACAGCTCACTTCTCCGTTGACATGGCAGCGATGTTGTTCCTTCCACCAATGCAGGAGCCGGAGAGTGAAAGGGGCGGAGCCATGCCGGTAACTAAGCACGGGAGCTTTTTCATCCCTTGCAGTGTTTGTGTGTACAGAGCACCTGAACACAAAACACACACACACACACACACACACACACAGATATACATATGTATAATAATAATAATATAAATCCTATATGCTGTTAAAGATGTTTATCCTTTTCCATGGGGTTGCGGGGTGTTGCTGCTGGAGCCAATCCTGAGGCTGCCCAGAGCCAGGATTTGAACCAGCGACCTGCCGAGCACCAGTCGACCCGCTCTACCCGCTGAACTACAGCCGCACCAGAAAGTAACCTGTGTTACTATCATGTCACCGAGAACATATTAATGATTTTAGGGAGGACAGATGGTTCTTCTAAAATAATTAAGTGACTTCATTAATTATGTTAAAAGGACAATATGTAATTTTAAAGAATACATTCAAACCCTACATGTTAATATTTACAATATTAATGAGGTAATGATACAAACTGTCTCCATCACTGAATAAATCAGCTGTTCTTGGCCATCCCAGTCTAAGGCCAGAGAGGTGGCAGGGTCCGCCACTTATAAACAAAGTAAAACAGTACAAACTGTGTTGTCCTTTAAGGTCAGTTTGTTCAGAGTTTGTTTATCAGCCAATGAGGATTTTTCTTTGCTCATTAACATTTCTTTAATAAAACAACTGAACAAGAACAATGAAGCTGCAGATGGTGAATGGGACAAGTGTGTGTGTGTGTGTGTGTGTGGATCATGTTTGCTGCCACACAAAGCGCCCGTCACAAGTAAGGATACTTCGACACGTATCTCAGTGCCACCCCAGAGGAGCTGGGAATCAAACCAGCAACCTTCTGATCACTAGTCCACCAGCTCTACCCACTGAGCTACAGCCCCTATGATCCTGCAGAGTTTATCAATGTAATGTGTCCACAGAGTGTCGCTGGTGAAGAAAAGAGGACGAGCAGAACAACATGCAGACGTTACAACACAATGAAGAAATGAGAGAGACACCACACAGACAGTCATGGAGAAACATTTCAAACACCTGCTGTCCTCTCTGACCACACCCACCAGTGATGTCACAGCATCCTGGAGCACACCTGCACATCGCAGCAGCCAGGTGAGAAGTTCATCCACTGGAGGTCAGCAGAGATGAGACTGACAGAGATGTTAAGTTACTCTATGTTCATCTTTCAGCAGGTGCAAGGTGAGACCTCAACATTAAAGGAACAGTTCACCTAACGCTGTGACCTCAGTCACCTCCTGCTCCCTGCTGACGGAGGTTCAGGTGTTTGTTGTCCAGCAGGTCGTGAGAGAAACAACTGTGCGTTTAGCTGCTGAACGCTTCATGATGTTCGCCAGCTGTTCTCTGACTGCATCTGTCTGCTGCTCATCAGTCAGATCACAGTGAATCTATCCATGAGAGCGCTGAGCGTGAGCCAGCAGAAACGTTCAACAATGACGTAAAACTCAGTATGAAAAGATGAATCAGAGTCACATTAATACAACAGAGTACAGCGTGTGAAAGGTGTTGAGGACACGATGACGCAGACGAGACAAACACAGACATTTTGTAAAAGATGAATGTCGTCTTTACGTTTCTATGAAAACAAGCCTGGAGAGCAGGGAAGTCATTTTTCAGACAGGCCCTGAATGCAGCGCGTCCTGTTGGAGACCCTGTCGGTTTCAGCCGACGATGGAAAACAAAATTGTGATTGTTGAAAAAGGACTAAATCAGGTTTAAATGAGCTCTGACACAGTTTCACAGGCCTGTGACCTTTTGAAGAGCTTATCTGAGATCAGCAGCTTCATGTTGGCGCTGCGTTTCCCTCCTGTTGCTCCTGTCGGCCCAAATCCTGACAGATTATTTCATTACACTCAAGTCTTTGTTGTTCCCACAAAGCAGCCCCGGAGCCTTCGGGTACCCTCTGAGCCTGGTCCAGGTTCAGGCTGTATGAACTCGGTCCTGGTCCATGTTCAGTCTGGACAAGAAGTCAGACCAGCCATCTGAAGTCTCCTCTTACTGTGGTTCCGTAGGTTTTCAAACTCTTCTTCTCCCTCTTGTTCTTCTTCTACCTATACGTTCTTCTTCGTCTTTGTCATCATCATTGTCATCGTCTTCTTCTGTGGTTGCTCTTCACGCTGTTTGGACGAGGCGAGGGGTGTTCAGTTGGTTGCAATCTGCCACCTCACTACTAGATGTCACTAGATCCTCCACACCTGACCTTTAATCATGAGAACAGAGATATTTATTCTGTCTTACTATAAGCTAATCATAAGAAAGTTGTGTGTGTGTGTGTGTGTGTGTGTGTGTGTGTGTGTGTGTGTGTACCTGCTGACCTGCAGGTAGATCAGCTCCATCTGGTTTTCATTAGCTGAGCAGATTAAAGGTGTCAGCAGGAGTCGAGGCCTCACGTGGCTTTTCAGTTAATATTCCAGACGACCTTTGACCTCCTGTGAGTTACGTCACATCGTCCTCTTCACTGTTCGGTCCACAGCGTCACCGTGACAACAGCAGAGTGACCCTGAGACAGGTGAGCAGCTTCAGACTCCAGCCGAGCTGTAACACACTCACAGACTCTCACTGTACAAAGAAGTTGTGTGAGTTCACAGAAGTCTTCAGCTGACCAGACTTTCAGCTCCGACATCAAGTTTTTAATGAGACGTGTCACACGAGCACCTCCAGCGTCCAGCCGTGGTTTTCTTTGCCCTCAGTTGGGCAGATTTATCTTCATGAGCACGAGATGAGCATCAACAAGCAGCCACGAGCTGTTTGTCTCTTAAAATGTTCAAAACATGGAAGTCAACAGAGGGTTCCTGTCACATTTAACCCCTGACCCTCAGCAATTGCAACTCGCTAATGTTGCTGTTCCTAGCTAACATTGCTAACTCTGTAACAGTATCATTGCTAGCACTTAAGCTAAGGTTCATGTTGCAAACACTAGCATGCTAACATTAGGGCAGTACAGCTACCAGACTGTTGATGCTAATAAAACAGAGACACCACGTGATTTAAACGCTGTTATTCTATTGGCTGAATGTTAGAAGCTCAACCAACAAACAGAACAATCATGTTGGACCAGATAAACATTCTAAACAACACATAAACATTCATCATAACAATGGTTTTAAAGAGAAAGTTAATAATGAAACCAGTTTTGCTAGCTAGCTTTGGTCAAGCTAGCTAGCTCCACCAGACTTACCTTGACTGTCTCCTCCAGATCCAGATCCTGATCCAGGTCCAGGTCCACGGTGCAAAGTTCACGACAACGCAACGGACGCAAGTTTTAGACGCGATTTGAAGTTTTTGGGGTTTTTTGAGATTTTTTTGATGGTTTTTGTTTGGAACACACACAGACACACACACACTGATGTTTCCTACCCGTAGCCGTCCCAGCCGAGGTTCAATCTCGCGTCTCCCCGTCACCAGGCGGCATCTTAGACCACTGGACCATCTTCAGCGCTGAAGGCAGCTGACAAGCAGAGAGAGACAGAGGCTGAGACTTAAGGAAGGTGATGCTGAGCAGAACCGGTCCGGACCTGAACAGCTGTTACACTTCAAACTTTATCTCAGCAGCAGAATCAGAGTCCGTCTGACACGGAACCTCACACAGAGGACGAACACATGAAAATGTCCTCAGAGACTCGAACACAAAGTTCTGGGTCAGAGCTGCAGACAAAGTGTCTGACGGGCTTTAAGTTCTGCTGCTCAGCTGCTCCCACTGAGAACACCTCAGTCACAGATCCAGAACTTTATTCTGAACACACAGTGTGAAGCTGAAGGGAACAAAGCTCTTCTGGTCAATAGCTCAGTGGAAACACGTCACGTTTTAATGCTCCTTTTTACGATGGGAGAGGTTGTGAGTTCAATCCCAACCTGAGCCTCTGGTGCTGTTTTGGCCCGGTTCTGAGCAGACTGTGTGTTTCACAGGTGTTCACTGTTTCTGTTAACGAGAGTGACACCAGCTGACTGAGTCTGGAGCATAAAGCTGCAGGAAACCTTCATGTTGCTGGTTCAGTCCCACAGACTCCATGTTAACCTCCAGTGGGTTCATAAACAGTGTGAGATGTTCTGACAGCTGTTAGCAGAACACATCGGTTCTGATCAGCAGACTCAATATAGTAAGATGTCACAGACGAGTAGTGAAATAAAAACTTTGATGAAAGTTTGAACAATGATTAGGCTCAAAGGTTTTACTGTAAATTGTAGAGCAGGAGAGGGAAATTGAACCAGCAACTTTAAGAACAGTAGTCCAGCTGATGTTCCACTCATCATGTGTTGGTGTACAGAAAGTGATTCTGGTGTGGTCCAGCTGCCAGAACCCTGGAGGAGTCAGACTGAAGTTCTGTGTCACAACTCGTCCTGCTGCAGAATATCAGAACAAGTCGGCTGACAGAAGCAGCAGGTGAGAAGTGACACCTGTGACACCTGTGAGCCGGCGCCACGTCACAGTCTGAGGGTGTGTCTCTCAAACCATCAACGCTCTGATCAATACACGGTCCACTGGACCACTGAGCCACAGCAGAACCTGCACGTTCTGCTCACAGACTTTGGTGCAGTACGGCTGTGGTACCAGCAGAGGGCGCTCAAAGACCACAAATGAGTCGAAGACAGCCTTGTTTCAGTTTTGGTGCTGAGGACAGAGTCTGGTTCCGTTTGGACTGGACTTCAGTTCTGTTCACGTCCTGCAGGGGTGTTTTTCTCTCCACGTTGATAACAGTGAACTCTCTGACTGTCTGTTTGTTTGGGCTGTCAGAATTCTGATAACTGAACAGAACTCTTTATCAACACGTTGGATCATAAAGTCTCAGACAGAACCGATTCTTCAGTCCCAGCTCGTTGATCCAGTCGAGCCGAGCCGAGCCGAGCCGAGCTCTCTGTGATTACCTGCCCTCTGTCAGGTGTCACACCTGAGTGTGGCCTCCTGTAGAGGAGTCCGTCTGAGGGAGCCACTTGTATCCGGGATCTTATTCTTTCGATCATGACCCAAAGTTCATGACCACAGGTGAGGGTAGGAACGTAGATTGACCGGTAAATCGAGAGCTTCGCCTTTCGACTCAGCTCTCTCTTCACCACGACAGACCGATACAACGACCGCCGCACCGATCCGCCTGTCAATCTCACGCTCCATCCTTCCCTCACTCATGAACAAGACCCCAAGATACTTAAAGGCCTCCACCTGAGGCAGTAACTGTCCCCCAGCCCGGAGGGGACAAGCCACCTTTTTCCAGTGGAGAACCATGGCCTCGGACTCTGAGGTGCTGATTCTCATCCCAGCTGCTTCACACTCGGCTGCAAACTGTCCCAGGACTTGCTGGATGTGGACTGGTTGGACAAACTCCCATGAACCCTTGAGCACCCTGAGGAGGGTATGGAGCTGGTCCAGTGTTCCACGGCCAGGACGAAAACCGCATTGTGAGCGTTGAAGTCCCCTAGTAGAACGACGGAGTCCCCAGTTGGAGCACTCACCAGTACCCCTCCCAGGGCCTCCAAGAAGGCCGGGTACTCTACACTTCTGTTCGGCCCATAAGCCGAACCAACAGTGAGAGACCTAACCCGACCTGAAGGCGCAGGGAGGCGACCCTCTCGTTCACCGGGGAGAACTCCAACACATGGCGGCTGAGCTGGGGAGCTATAAGCAAGTCCAGAGCAGCTCCAGAGTAGAGGAGAGTCCAGCCTCTCTCAAGGAGTTGGGCTCCAGAACCCAGGCTGTGCGTGGAGGTGAGCCCAACTATCTCTAGCCGGTACCGCTCAGCCAGCGAGGTGACATTCCACGTCCCCATGACCAGAGACACCGTCTGAGGATTATTTAATATTTATTCATTTTACTTTTATTTTTACAAGGCTGCTCGTCTGCACCCAAACATCAGGGCGAGGTCCTGGTATGTGGAAAGTTACTCTGGTTCTGGTTCTGGTTCTGATGAGAGCTCATCTTCATCCCAGATTGTTTGTGAAAAAGATGAAAATAAGTCAAACAAGGAAGAAAATGGATGTGAAATGAAGCCCGAGATCATCAGAGTAATCAGAGTATTTATTAGTGACTGGGGGAAAGTAACTAAGTACATTTATTCTGTATCTAAGCACAAGTGTGACACACACGACATCTCTGTGATGAAAGTTGTACTTTATACTCCATCACATTTCTCTGACAGCTTCAGTTTCTTTCTAAATGAATCCGTTTATAAAATGAAGCCGTTTGGATTTTATCACTACAAGTTTGAATAGTTTATAATCAGCTGCAACGCTTCAACATGTTGATGCATCGATGATGTCACATTTCACTGATACTGTTGTACTTTAGCTTGTAACTGAGTACTTTTTACAGCGTGCTATCACTAACAAGTACATCTGAGCTCACAGCAGGTCACATCTGATCCAGGATCAGTTTCAGCTCCTCAGTCTGCAGACAGGAAGCACTCTGTCTGTCTGAGGCCCCGTGGACCCCCTGCTGGTCCTTCATCATCATCATCATCATCATCATCATCATCATCATCATCGCGGCCTGCTCTCCTGCAGCCGGGTGGAGGAGGTGTCAGACGGGCAGGTGGAGGCTCCTCTGCTGGGCGGGGCTTGTCGTCAGCAGCTTCCTCAGGTGAGTGAGGACCAGGTGCTTCAGGCCTGCTGGCCTGGAGCGAGCCAGAGCAATGGATTCTGGGAATTTAGTTCTGTGAGGCAGAGAGGAGAGAGAGTGGCGGTGATGAAGGGGTTAAACCTGGTCCATGTCCAGACAGGAAGTGATGTCACTGCTGACGAAATACACAACTGTGTACTAATACTGCAACTGTTTGCAGTGTGTGTGTGTGTGTGCGTGTGCGTGTGCGTGTGCATGTGCGTGTGCGTGTGTGTTACCTGGTGAGTCTGCAGCTGTGTTTGTTGTGGCCCTGCTGCCCGGTGATGGGGGGTCGATGGAGGCTCCCGGGGGCCCTCAGGTTCCTGGACAGA
>NC_051055.1:31120728-31148228 GCF_904848185.1 Acanthopagrus latus
CGTCATGAGTCCTGAGCTGCTGCTGCTCCTGCTGGCAGCTCTGACCTCAGGTAAACGGTGTTTCACCTGAGGTGTTTCTGCTTTTACTTGAGTCTTTACATTTCGTCCTTCTCTCTGCTGCATGTCAAAGACGTTTCTCTCTGTTCAACCTTTCACATATCTGCTGTATTTTTCATCTGGTTTGCTTTCAGATGTTTCTGTTGTTTGGAATTTCTGTTGGTGAAACATTTCCTGATCTGTGTTTCACAATAAAAGCTTTTAAACAGCTAAATAATGGAGGAGTTTTATTGTGAAGAATTTACAGTTCATGCTTGCGTCTGAACCAGTGGAGCGCTCTTTGGTACTGCGGTGGGGAGGACGAGTGCTTACAGCTGCTTTGTTGAACACTACTCAAGACAAGAGTGTTGTCAGTTAAAGACTCACCTTCAGGCAGGTAGTATGTATTGCAGATGCAAATCCCTGCCGGGCTGATGGGTCAAGACAACAGAGTGGAGCCAGGCTGGCAGATAAATCCACGACCATCACTCCTTGATTGCAGCAGGACAACGATGCAACAAAAACTGCTCAAGAATGTGAAGAAGGAACATGGAAGCTGCTCAAAGTTCCCCAGATACCGTTGTTCCCCATAATCTCCTCTGTACCTTCATTAAAGCACAAGTATTTAATTGCTACATGAACTGAAGAGAATCCAGTGCAGATAATGTACTTTTTAGTATCGTATCGGTAAATTTTGTCAATGTCCATTGTTGTGACGAAGGAAATATCTTTATTGGGTAACTGACTGAATGTTTCTCTATTCCCAGAATCCACAGCAGACAGCACCGGTCTGAATTTCATTGCGGCTTTTCCGGAGAACATCGCCTTTTATCATCCTGATGCACCAGAAAACAAGATCAGAATCACTGCCTTGTTTCCAGACACAGAGGTCAACATCAAAGTCTATTCCAATACAGAAACAAGGACTCTGGCTTCTGGAGAGACCTGGGAATACGCACCTGAGGCAACAATGGAGCTCATGGGATCAGGCATATCTACCAAAATTCTCCAAATTACCAGCAACAACTTAATCACTGTCCATGCTGTCTACCTTAAAAAAGATAGTGTGCAGACTACACTCTTAAGACCTGATGACAAACTGGATAAAGAGTACCTCGTCCCACCGATACCGGTGATCGAAGGAACCAGTCATCCTGCAGACATGGTCACACGCACTGTAGCTGAGAGAAGCCCATTCAAACTCATTGTCATCAACACTGAGAAAGACAACAAGATAACTGTTAAACATGCAGAGCCCGAGACGGTTTCACTTCTGCCCCACCAGATTGCTCAGCTCTCTCTAACAACAGAAGATGTATCGCGAGTTGTGAAAGCCGATGAGCCGGTGGCGGTTCTTTTCGGTCACTCATGTGCCATCAGGGAGAACTGCACCTGTGGGCAGCTGTACACCTGGCTGCCTCCAGACAAACAGGAACAGTTCAAGTTCTACATCCCTCCTTTTCTGGCCAAGGATGCCAAAAGCGAAACACGTGTGCTTCTGTCAGTGGGCGGATCCAACCACGTAATACCCTACAATCCAAACTCGCCGGTGGTCGAGACAGCTGGCACTGCCGTCCTCTACCGTCCAGGTGCATTCTTCAACCTGATCCCTGAGAAAGACTTTGGTTCTTGCTCCATAATTAACTCCATCGCAGAGACTGAGAACTTTGCTGTGATCCTGGTCCATAAGGATTTCACTGATGGGGTTCGTGTTGGAGAACTTTCTTTGGAGAGTCCACAGTGGCAGCAGCTGGTCGGGACGGACTTTGTCTCAACAGATGTTGCTCTGGCCTCGGGAAAGAACGTCATCTGGCACACTGGCACCTCCAAAATGGCAGTGTACTATGTGGGAATTAGGAAAGGTGCTCTGTTTGGGAACCCAGCACCCATCATCAGTAAAATCCCAGGTAGGACCGCCACCTTCAGTTTGAGTTGAACAGAGCAGGAGAATGATAAGGAGTGTGTCTTTCTGAACTATTAATCTCCTGAGTTTTTGGGTTGAGAATATTTCACAATGTGTCAAGTGTTTTAACACTAACACCAGCTCCCCATGCTGGATGTTCCTACCTCTGTCAGGTGGCAGGTGTACTTAACAAAATCCTTTGTATATCTTGAACAACAAGTCCACTGAAGGGTTGTTTTGGACAAAAAACTTGAGCTATGACTGCCAAGCTGTTGGCAAATTGTTGTAATTCCACCAGCATAAAATGGTTGAAAGTGACTGGTTTCTTGAAAAATGTGCTCTAACTTCAGTTTGTCTCTGTTCTGTTTCATCTGAAAGACTTCAGGGGTTGCATCGTGTCTCCAGAGGTCTTAAAAATTGGAGAAGTGGCAGACGGCTGGCGAGAATCTCTGAAGTACTGCAGTGACAACAACTTGGATCTGATGAGCTTCCCCGGGGCTCAACTCCAGAGCCATATCTACAACAAAATTATGCAGGTCAAGGATGACAGCCTGTCGCACGTGTGGTTTGGCATGCGTCGGAGCTCACAGACTGGGGAGTGGTACTGGCTGAACGGGGACTCGGTCAATGAAACCAACTGGGGAGAGGGCGAGCCCGGCACAGAGGATGATGGCCAGTGTGCTATCATGAGTCTGGAAAGCAGCACAAGGTTTGCCTGGAGCGACGAGAACTGCTGCAGGAAAGCCCATCCCATCTGCTACAGAGACCCCGTCATCTTGTAGTGGGACGATCCGGCAGAGAAACGGGATGGGAAACACGAACAACACTCTTCAAAACCAGGCAGGCAAACATGAAGTGGTGCAATGTCCTCAAGCTAATATTTTGCATTTACTAATCCTTTTTCTGATAATAAGATTATTAGAATAACATTTTAAAGTTATTTCAGTAATATTACAGTCTAGAATTACAAATGGAAAACATCAAAAAAGCCTAAAAAGAATGGCAAATGACTTCAGCCGTGTTGTTAGCTGTTGTTAGCTAAAACCTGAATGTCACTGTTAGCCATGTGGCCGATGAGGTTTGCTCGTGGACCCATTCTTGATTTTGAAAAAATGCATCACCAGATTTAATGTCCCCCATCACCCCAGAAATGAATCAATGTGCGATTATACTGACCGGAAGCTAGCGCACAAGCTAGCTAGCTACAGTAATACTCCAATGATAGTAACAGTAGTTAAGCAAGCTCGATACCCAGACAAACTTCAGTCAACTCTTCAGTTTCCTATTAAACTTAAATGTGATCTGTTTGTCTGTGGGAACCACTAAGCTTAAAAGATGTTGCTGATGGCTGAAACACGCCTTCAGAAAAGTTTTGTTTGCCATGTAGTTTGATGAGGTTTGTTTTCTTTCAGTAACAGAAAAATAAGCTAACTTTAGCCCAGGTTAGCTGTTGATCACTAGCTAGCTTGTTTTCAACAACCTGTCATCAGCCAGCAGCTTTATACATTATAGTGACTCATTTATATGACATGATACTAGTTTATATATCATAGTAAATGTCAGAAAAGATTTTGGTCTTGATCAGTTTGAAGTGGATATTTAGACCCAGGCTTCTTAATGCTTCTTGGTTTTGCGGGCAGTGCGGTTGTACATTTGAATTCACTGATTGTTGATACGCATTATTTTTGAGGTCTTTACTCAAAAGGTGCTTGAGTTTGTTTTATCACATAAAACAAACTCAGTTTATCTTTGATGTAACTGACGGTACGATTAAACTGTGTGTGAAACTGGACTGGTGTTGTGTTTTATTCCCTCCCATTCAACAAACATTCAAACAACAATATTAATATTTGTGTTTGTGCTGCTTTCATAAGACACACAGTCGAAAACACAATCTGCACCACTGTTGTTACAGATTCAACACTGACTAATATGAGTGTAACTAAGTAGTTTATTTACTAAAGTGCTGTAATTAAGAGGAGTACAGATTTGAGGAACTGTTTAATTATGAGTAGATAATTAAACCTGATGATGTTTTGTTATAAATTTAACTGTTTGTGAAGTTTTACTTTTACTGAACAAACAATCAGTCAATTCATGGAGGAAGTCATCAGCGGATTAATTGGGCTCCACCTCAGCAGCTCAACAGATGCTTGTGCACGCAGCAGGTGGTGAAGGTGTTCATACCGCTTCTGTCCACAGGAGGCGCCAGAATCAACACAAACTGAAGCTCCTTGTAGAAGCTTTAAGCATCAACGAGTTTCGTGTTTTTTAAATGTATTTTGAGGGAAGCTTCAATTTACAGACATAATTTCTGCACAACATCCTGATTATTATTATGAAAGGAATAGGAATGAAGCAACACTTTGCTCTTTTATAAATATCAACTTCAGATTAAAACTCATCTAAATTCAAAGCAACACCACCGTCTCTGTAGTGTCCTCTAAAGAAACTACATCATCATTTCTGATTGCATAATGGTTTATTATTCATTACATTGGTCTCTGCGAAGGACAGTATTTATTTTGATTAAACATCTTTATAATTTCATCAGGTCCTTGTTAATACATTAAATTAGTAGATTATTATCTAATCTGTAATTTTTTAAACATATATAAACAGTTTATAACACACTGTCATGTAGTTGTAGTTGTTCAGGTCATTTTTAATGTTTGTTAATGTTCAGTATTTGGAACTTCTGACATGAAGACATTTTACAACAGTGTTTTACTAAATGATCATTTGATGTGTGTTTATACAGCAAATATCAACGCTTCACTCTGCATACGACTATGTTATAGTGTTATTAACCATTATATAAATCAAAATAAATCATTTAGAATTACTTCCACCAGCAGCCGACTCCCTGCAGACCTCCACCCTGCACCACCCACACCCCCACCCCCACCAGCAGGACCACCTTTGCGCCCAGAGACACAGACAGGAGGAGCAGGAGAGGAGGCGAGGCCGCCGTCACTGATAGTGGCGGTTGGGGGGTCAGGACGTACAGCGTGGACTCCTCTTTGCCCAGCGGGTTGGAGGCGCTGCAGGTGTACTGATGACCCGGCTCCACGTCTCTCAGCTGGCTGACGGTGTGGTATTGGGCCGCCGAGCCCTGAGCCACCGGACCATCAGGAGAACCCTCCAGCAGGTCGTCCGGGCCGAGCCACTGGACGTCCGGCAGCGGGGAGCCCTGGACCCGACATATGGCTCTGTAGCCGGACTGCTCGCTGCCCTCCACCGACAGAGCCAGAATCTTTGGAGGAGCTGCAGCACAGACAGGAAATCACATGAGGAAACACCACAGTCGCCCCCTGGTGGTAGCTTTCATCAGCTTGTTAAAGGTGCAGTATGTAAGAACTGGCCTCCAATGCAAACTCCAAACCAGAGGAGCAAGCAGAGGAGGTTTGTTAGCACAGTAGCTTTGGACCGTGATGAGCTGTGGCTAGCTGGCTAGCATGCTTACTTCAGTATATATCTCAGGAACAAAACAGACGTTATAACTTCAAACTGTTATTTCTTAACTTCTTCTTTATTCTGTTAATAGTTTGAGCTTTTGAATTTTTGAATTGCACCTTTACTGCTCCACATACTTGTAGCGCCTCAGTGTGAGTGTAGCTTCAGTTGTTTCTGTCTGTGTAATCGTACCCTCCACTCTCAGTCTGGTTCCCATCTTGTCCTCGAAGCTGACGTGTTCTCGCCCCTGAACCTCCACCCGGCAGTAGTAGCGTCCGTTGTCCTGCAGGGTGGCGCTGTTGATGCGCAGGGACAGGTCGTGCTCCCTCGGGTTGCCCTCCAGCCGGTAGCGCTGGTCCTGTTGGGGCCCCGGCTCGCAGGTGGGGGCTCCGACTCGGCTGGAGCAGCGGTACAGGACGGTGGCTCCCTGGCCGTGGCCCAGACGCCACACCACCTGCAGGGAGGTATGCTGGGAGTGCTGCGGGTGGCTGAAGGTGCAGGGCAGCACCACCGGGTAGCCCTCGATGGCTCGAACCTCCGGCTGCACCGTCGTGGACCAGCCGTCATCTCCAGAGCTGAGAGCTACTGAAGGAGAGTCACTGTTTAAATTCACAACTTTAATTTATTATTGTGTGAAAAACAAAAGAACTGAAGTTTCAGTAAAATGTTCTCTGTAAGTGTTTTTATATCAGATGTTTGTGATTTTAGCTTAAAGGGAGATTCCAGGATTTTAAACTGGGGCTCTATATTTACACGTCTGAGTCAGTGAATGATTCATATTCACCAGCAGTTTTGAGTCAGTCCAGTAGATCTGCAGTGGCTGCAACATCATCCTTTGGTGCAACTGTGACCAGTTAAGTAAAATCTGCTAAAAGGGATTTTATTTCTGATGGGCTGAAATCTGAAACATCACAGAAACGACTCCTACAGAGAGATCTTTGGTCTCGTTCAAGGAGAAGTCTGGCTCTGAAATCTGGTGAGAGCTGCGTCACTGCGGGAAGACGATGGTGGAAACATGAGTCAGAGTTTGAACAGTGAGGATTTATTTCAGCTCACAAGGCTTCAGAGTGAGACTTTAGTTTCTGATGACACAAAGCATCTGAATATTTAACAGAACGTGTCTTTTCTTGTTTCAGACTCTGAATAACGACTTCAGCCTGTCAGAGACTAAAACACTTTCAGTGGACGTAACTTTGACATCACAGTTGCACTAAAGGATCATGATGCATGTAACAGTTGTTTGTAATATATTATTTTAAGAGATAGCTTTTATTGTGAAACAGCTACTGTTATTTTGAAATCCAGTTGCGCTGTTCTTCCTGCAGGGGATAGAAGGGAGAAGCCAGCAGTGAACATGTGTTCACAAACATGCTAAGTAGCAACTGGTAAGAATCAAAGATAATTCCCTTATTTGAAGCCAACGAAGTAACTTATGTTTCTTTAGTCTTTGTTTTTCCTTTGATAAGCAGTTTTCCAAATACTGCGAATGCTTTTATTGTTGCTAACTTTGTCTTTATACATTGTGTGAATGTGTCTGTAGTTTTGGTGGATTTGGAGAAAGAAAGTTGAAAGAAAGCCACTTGTGTTTGTTGTGCTTTGAGGGAATCACATCAGCTGAGGAGATCAGCTGGCCGGACTCCTGCTGTAGGTGTGAATCATGAACACCTCAGACTTCAGCTCATCACAGACATTCAGCATCAACACATCTGGAGTTTACACCTGACAGAACGAAGTGACTCGTAACTAAAACTGATGTAGTGAAGAAAAACATCTGGCTGACAGTAGAAAGAATCATAAAACCAAGTGTTCAAGTATTCATACCGAACGTTTCTACTGAAGCCCAGTGATGAGAATAATAAAGGATCATTTCATCTCGTCTGACGGAGAAATGTTCCAGCAGCAGGTCTGATAATAACTGACTGAAGGAGCCATGAAATGATCACATGGACACAAAATCAATGATCGTATCACTTACTGTGTTCACTGATTTAACAATAACAACAGCAACGTTTGATGTTCAGCAGATTTGATTTAAATGAATCTAATAAAACAAATTTAACTTAAAGGCTATTTCAGGTGTGTGTGTGTGTATTGCTATGCTTGTGGGGACCCACCCTTGGACATTGTTCCTGGTCCTCAGACAGACGATGCTAAGGTGAGCTCTGTGTGTGTGTGTGTGTGTGTGTGTGTGTGTGTGTGTGTGTGTGTGTGTGTGTGTGTGTGAGCTCACCTCCTATAACAGGTAACAGCAGACTCAAGGTGCTGCAGACCAGCCGGACGTCCATGATGAGACTGCTGGAGAAACAACTCAGCGAAGTGTGTGTGTGTGTGTGTGTGTGTGTGTGTGTGTGTGTGTGTGTGTGTGTGTGTGTGTGTGTCATTCATGTGACTCAGTACCTCACTGCACTGTGTGTGTGTGTGTTTCCGTCTTGTGTTTTACTTCCTTCATGTCTGTTTTGTATCAGTTGGACTGAATGTGTGAAGCTGAAGATCTCTGAACTCAACGAACCGCCAATAAAAAGAAGCTGAAGAGAATCAACAAGGCTTTTTCTGACTTTCTGACTCCAGTGAAGAAATGTTTCACAGTCTTTGAGCTTTAATGTTCGACTCTTCATCTGTTTCACTCTCTGCTGATATAAACTGCAGTGTGAAGTTTCTTTGTTCTGTATTTTACTGAATTGTGTAAAATTCTCCTGAATGTTTCCAACAACGTTGGAGCAGAGAAATCCTCCAGAGTCCTCGAGGTGACGCTGAGTTTCATCTGTCGTCTGTAACTTCAGGAGAGTCAGAGAGGAAGGAGGTCTGAGACCCAGACCCAACAGAACCAGAACAAAAGTCTTCAGGTGAAGCTCTGAGTGAAGTCAGCACTCAACAGAGACTCTGGTTCTGGTTCTGGTTCTCTGTCTCCTCTCTGTAACGTTACGTTCATGAAGTAAAGTCCAGTTCCCCTCCAGCTCCAGTCAGCAGAACAGAACAGAACAGAACCTGGAGGTCCGCTCTGGATCACTGCTGCAGTCAGGCTGATCAACAGGAGTGAAGAGAAATCACCTTTTTAATCCCACAAGTTACAAAGTCGTCTCTGAGCTCTGAGTCGCTGAACGGCTCCGGATCAGAACCTGATCAGATGTTTAGTTTAGTGTCCAGGTAACCGACAGGTAGCCATCGTTGTTTCACCTTGTTATTTTCCGTCCAGGTGCTTCAGAGGATTCTGACCAAACCCTCACAGCTTCAGGGACCTTCTGGGTTTCTCAAACATCTTCGGTATTTATCTTCTACTCACAATGACGTCCAACAGTTTGTTCACTCACGAGACACGAACTGCTTCATGTGTGTAGAATGAATCTGAGACAGCGACTGTAACGTCTCTGGTGTCTGGATCACAGAGCAGCAGCGTCAGTGTATCTTCATGCTGTTTAAAGATGGTATTTTCTCTCACAGTGGAGTTTAAACCTGCTGGTGTCGTGCTGTGAAGTGTTTTAACCTCAACTTCTCTCTGTCAGTACGAGCACCTCAGGTTGCGTCAGTGCGTCAGCTCTCACTTCTGTCACAGTAACAGGATATTTTTAGTTCCTTCTGACTTCCTCTTACAGGATTTCTTGTGGTTGCTGGTTTAGTTTGAGGAGTTGAGGACTTCAGCCTGAGGATGTGGCAGCAGACCGACTGCTTCTGTGTCATTCTGTCAGCGATCATCACAGGTGAGATCTTTTCCTCTGTGTTCAGGTGGGACGAGACGACTGATTTCAGACTGTAACGTGTGGTTTGTTAGTGAACCGACCATAATGCAACTCATGCTTGGTAAATGTCTTTCAAACTCCTCCAGATTAACACATAGATTGACCAGACTAACAGGCTGTCAGGCTGTGCTAATGCTGATGTCAGTATACAAGTTAACATGCTAATATCAAGCCAACATTAGACCTGCTGTTTATTTGGTATGTTAGCATGCTAACATGTGCTAAACACAGAGTTCTGTCGAGGCTGACGGGATGTGATTAGGTCTAAAAGTGTTTTGGTCAGAAGAGTTGTGATGTCGCGACCACACGTCTGAACCACTAACCCTGACCCACCCGGCGGCCATGTTCCTGTGACTTCCTGCTCAGGATGGGAAACGTAGAGAATCTGATAAATCATTGAAATGTAAAGATTTCCTGCTTGATGAGTCGACCACTTCCTCCCCAACATTATCGGTTGATTAGTTCCTGTGTGTTTCACTTCCAGGCTGAAATAAAAGTGTCTAAGATGTGTGTTGGGTTTAGCACCCGGCTAACGTGAACGGACATAATATAACTGAATCATGCAGCTTTTCTAGACTTTCACAATGTTATTGGACTGACTGAATCAAACTCTGACAGCGACACCAACAGAACCTGTCTTGATATCCTGGTTCTCCTCCTGATTCGTCGTAGACTAAGACATTTAGAAATGAGCTGAAATAACTCTGAACTGTCATGAACTGAAGATCTGAACTGATCTGAACTGGATGGTCCTGATGTGATCCTCCTCTTCAGGGTCTCTCTCAGTTTCCTGGGACATGAAGGTGTCTCCGGTGGTCTCTGTCCCCAGAGGAGAGGACGCCGTCCTCAGCTGCTCCTTCACCCATCCCAGACAGCAGGACTACTCCGGACTGATCACTGTGAAATGGATCGCCAGAGAAACAAACGCTCTCCCGTTCTTCAAGTGTTCGGTAAGAAATGACTCCATGGAGGAACTCAAAGACTGTTCAGGTTCTGAATTAAAACATTCCCTGAGGGGAGATCCTCGACAGGGAGATCTGTCCCTGGTCATAAGGAAGGTTCATGTGGCTGATAGCGGGCCGTACTTCTGCAGAGTGGAGCTGGACGGCTGGAGGCAGAATCAACAAGGAGAGACACGTCTTCGTGTTACAGGTAAGATCTGTCTCACTGATCAGAGTTCAGGTCCACAGTCGCTGGACCTCCTCTGGGTTCACTGTGTTTCAGCTTCCAACTGAAATAAAAGAGAAGAATTATTCCCAGAGAAACTGACAAAATAAAATCAAAAATCCCAAAGTGTGAAAGATTCCTGGATCCGTCTGTTTATCTGATTCTGTACTGAGATTTAAAATGTGGACGATTCTGAGCCGAGACACATCTGAGTTTATGAAATCCTGCTGCAAGTTTAATGTTGATTACAGTCTCAAAACTTGGCAGACAGATAATTTTACCTGAATTATACAACAAGACATAAACACAGGCACAGATAAAAACCTTAATACTTGTGGATCCATATTTGCTCTCAGCACTGATATTTCTCCACAGATGTTGAATGTTGAGTCCCACACTCGGCTCGACTGTCTCGTCATACTGAGTTTTGATGATTTGTCCCAGTTAAACCTCAGATCCTGAGCCTCTCTGTGGTTGAGCTGAGCTCAGACAGCACCACCCGCAGGCTGCAGTGTGAGGTGGAGGGCAACCCGCCGCCCAGCATCACCTGGCTGTCAGCCTCCAGAGGCCTGCTGACAGACCAGGTCTTTACCTCTGAGGTGAACCTGGAGAAGCTGTACAGCTCTGTGCCGTACGTGGAGGGGGAGGTGTTCACCTGCAGGGTGGAGAACATGCTGGGTGGAGCAGAGAGGAGATATCCAGCTGATAATACTCTGATCATAACTCTGAGTGTGTGTGGCCTCATCGTCCTGCTGCTGCTGTGTGCAGGAATCATCTGCTGCAGGAGGAGACGAGGTGAGCGGCTGCAAAGTCATCACATTATTATTATGATCAGGATCATTTCCACCACAGGAGGAACTCAGATTAATCACCAGAAACCCTCAGAAAGAAGAACTGCTGGTCTAGTTTCCTGTTTAGTCTTTTTAAACACATTCTGAACTGACAGCGGTGTCAAAAGCAAATCTGTTTTCAGCTTCTGAACTTTCCTCTGAAGTTTTGTTCTCTGTGACCTCGTCAAACACAAGAGTAGAATCTCTGTATATATATATAATAAGTGTATAAGTGTTAACGAGTCGATCAATGGTTGAAAGTGTCTGAAGGTGGAAACAACACGCCACTTTTAAAGAGCTCAGAATCTTAATACTTTGAATATTAATGAGGAAACGACACAAAGACGTTGATGTTCGTCTCTATGAGGCCAATCAGACATCAGACCATCACATTCACTGTCATTATTATTATTATTGGTTATAACTTGTAAATAAATTGGTGTCGATCATCTCACATACCTCAGAACTGTACTTGACCACAGTACAGTTCAGATGTAAAACCTCGTTCTTGTTTCTGTTTTCATGTTGAAGTGTTGAGTCGTCGGCTGCAGGTTGACGGCGAGCTTCAGCTGGTTTACACCACAGTCAGTCCAACGAGTAAGTCCTCCTCCCAAAGATGCTTTCTTCACTAAGGCTTCATGAAAATAGTCAAATACTGAAGCTTCAGTATGATGATGAACATCCTGCGATCACAAAGCTTCAGTACTTAACGAGTTGAGTTAACGAGGAATGACACTTAATATTAACTTTGTTATCAGCGGGACCCTTAAAGTTTTTAAATGAATGAGAAAAACATTTCAACTGTTCTGGAAACAACCAGTCATCCTCACAGTCTGTCCTCCAGTAGAAGTTCAGGTACTTTTGTACAAACAGACTCTGGTGACAGTAGAAGTTCTGATCCAGCTTGTTTCCTCCAGCACAGTAACAGAGTTCAGGCTCTGACATGGACTCAGAGTATCAGAGTAAAAAGTCTCCCTCTGAAGGACATTTGTGCTCAAAGCTAACTGAAGCTCACGTCGTATTAATAGAATTCAAAGACTATTAAAGTTAAAGGTAGAATCAGTAGGATTTGTCCCAGCTGTTCCTGAACGCACCACAGAGACAGTTGATTGTTGAGTCTCATTCCCAGGACGTCAAATAGACACATGTTGGGTTGGTAAAGCGTCCCGAGCAGCAACAAAGAGAGAAAATCAGAAACTCTCTGCAGATACGAGACACTAACACGCCTTTTCTCCACATTCCAGCCTCCCTCTCTGTCTGTTTACGGCTTCTTACGGCTTTTACGTCTTTGTCTCGTCTCGCTGCGTCTGATTGGTCCACATCAGTCTGCTGATGTTGGGAAATAACAAGAATCCAGAATTCACCTCAGATGCATCAAACTAAAGTAACGAGGCTGTTGTGAAGCTGAGAGGAGGAGAAAGTTCAGGTGTAGAGAGGAGAAGTCACACAGAGACTCAGAGGACACAGACATGAAACATGTACTGCAGGAGAGAAATGAAGTATTTGTACTTTGTTACCTCCACCTGTAGAGAAAAAGCGCTCAAAAAGAAAAGCTGCTGTTCACAATAATTTGACTCCAGATTTAAATCAAAGTGCTTTGAATTGCAAAAGAAGAGCCGGCGTGTAAAGAAAGCAGCTGTGGTTCTGTGAGCAGCTTCACGTTTCATCACAGGATGTTTCTTCTCTTCACAGCTCAACATGAGAGTCTGAAAAGCTCAAACTCACGACACCTGGAGGAGGAAGGTGAGTTCACACTGTAGCATCACACAGAACAGAGAGCTACAAGATGGAGGACAGCGTCGGTCCCACTTCCTGTTCAGGAAGAGTCGTTTGTTCTGAGAGTTAAACTCTTTTCATAGCAGCCACGTGATTGTGAAGTTGTGCCTGATTATGATTTATTTTATTTAGAGCTTCAGAGTTAATTGATTTATTTTACGAACCAGACTGCAAACTGAAACTGTAGGTCGAGTTATTTTACGCTGCACATGAGAATCAATCCAGAACAAAGTGTTTATGGAGTGAAGCTGCTCTGTCGCCCGGAGGTTCAGCAGCTTCACTTCAAAAATACCTTGTTCAAAAATCCAAAATAGATTTGTTGTTATATTAATAAACTTTTTTATTTCAGGTGTCGTCTATTCTCCCGTCAACGTTCAGTAGACAGCGAGGAGCGAAGAATCATCTGTTTCCTCTCTGTTGCCTGCAGCCGTCAGTGAGTGAAGCTTTAAGGATCGACACTGTTCTTCTGTTCAGATCGAAGACAAGTTTACTGACTCATCTCGTCTGTTTTAATCTTCTGGTATCAGGTTGTTTGTTAGTAATAATCTATAGAGTCTCCTGTAAATTACATGTATGAAGTCGTTCAGTGTCGTTTGTGTTGAATTCTCAGGTCTTATATTGTGATGAGAGACGCTGAGTGTGTTGTTCTGTATTTTTCAGGAACAAAAGTCCTTCAACATCAGGTCGTGTTGATGCTGTAAAAATATAACTGTTGTATTTCCTGTCAGAGTTTTGACACTGATCAGAGAGAAGCAGGAGCAGAGCTGGATGCTTCATCTGTCGAACTGGTTCTGCAGCCTGAAGCTCAGAAGTGCAGAAATAATCTTCCTGTCCGGACGTCATCATCCGTCTTCTCACCTCTTTTATTTTCTCTCTCTTCCTGTTTTTGTCTTGCATCGTGTCATTCTCGTGTGACTCCCTCTTGTCGATGAGTCTGTGGTGTGAAAACCACACCGACGTTCAGAAGACAAAAGGCTGTGAAGTTTGTTCGTGCTGCAAAGAAACTTTCATCCAGGTGGATCGAGTGTTTGAGGATTCTGGACAGAACAACAGTTGAAAAATGAAAATGTATTTAAAAGAGCAACTGTGACTTCTTCTTCTTCTTCTTCTTCTTCTTCTTCTTCTTCTTCTTCTTCTTCTTCTTCTATTTATATGATTGTACTGTGTAATATAAACTCAAACATCAAATACAGAAAACATTGAATAAACTAAGTCAAACAAACTAGAACTCTGCTGTCTCAGTGTGACGTGTCTCACTTCTGTTCATTGGACAGAACTTCCTGTATTTACTATTTCAGTCGTCGCTCAGCTTCTCTGGAGTTTCTGTCACTTCTGTCTAATCAGTCTGAGAATGTGGCAGCAGTGTTTCTGTCTCATTCTGACGATGATCATCTCAGGTAAGATCATTTCTTCTTTAAAACAGAGAAGTCAATTATTAAGTCGTTATCTTAGTTAAGAGTCAGATAGTCGCTGAGTCTGACCGACTGAAACCTGCAGATTATCATCAGTTCTGCAGGCTTTTGGTTATAAATCTTGTTACTGTATCACCACAGTTGTTACTGTTCATCCTGAGGGGAGCATGAACGTCTGAACCACATTTAATCTCAAACCATCACAAACTAGTTGAGGAAATGTCAGTGTGAACTGACACATTGACCAGCGTTACCCTCGATACAGCCGCGCTGTAAACTTGACTTGACTTAAACTTGTCCTGTTCAGTCCCAACAGAGTCGCTCAGTGGGAGCACACAATGAAAAAATCCTCTGCGATCGTCCTCACACCTCTTTTCTAACCACACGACTCCTCTAGACTTCACAAGTGTTGCTGGACAGAATGAAGCTAAACGTAGAAAAGATTATAGTCACAGTTTGATGACCTTCCTCACGATGATGGTGCTCGGGATGAAAAGTTGTTTGGGTCGTGTGATGAACACGGAAGCTGCTAAACTCTGTATGGCCAGAACCACAAAGTACCATCCCAACACGGCCGAGGACCGGGGTGGTATCACAGCCTGAGTAGGACGAGAAAACTGATCCTGAACATTATTCAGGACGAGTTGTCCAGAAAATCTTTAGACCTAAAAAGGTTTTTATAGAAACAACTCAAGATTAGTTGAAATCAGTCTCGACTCATGCTGATGTGATCCTCCTCTTCAGGGTCTCTCTCAGTTTCCTGGGACATGAAGGTGTCTCCGGTGGTCTCTGTCCCCAGAGGAGAGGACGCCGTCCTCAGCTGCTCCTTCACCCATCCCAGACAGCAGGACTACTCCGGACCGATCACTGTGAAATGGATCGCCAGAGAAACAAACGCTCTCCCGTTCTTCAAGTGTTCGGTAAGAAATGACTCCATGGAGGAACTCAAAGACTGTTCAGGTTCTGAATTAAAACATTCCCTGAGGGGAGATCCTCGACAGGGAGATCTGTCCCTGGTCATAAGGAAGGTTCATGTGGCTGATAGCGGGCCGTACTTCTGCAGAGTGGAGCTGGACGGCTGGAGGCAGAATCAACAAGGAGAGACACGTCTTCGTGTTACAGGTAAGATCTGTCTCACTGATCAGAGTTCAGGTCCACAGCCGCTGGACCTCCTCTGGGTTCATGTTTTATTTCATGTAAAAGAGGTAAATCAAATACTTTCTGATGTCGCGGCTACATTCAGCAGTTGCAGCTCATTAATCTGATTCTATGAGACAAATAAATGAAATAGTGTTTGGCCAATATTAGTCCTGTAACCTGCACACCAACACCAGCCTTTAAATCAGCGTTCCTCAAATAAGAAACCTGAGTTTAAACCGGACCCACACAAACAGGTCATACAGCTGCTGTATGCTGCACCTCGTCAAACCTTCCAACAAGTGTCTGTATTTTGAAACCCAATGGAATTTTAAGCTTGAGTTTTTTAGGTTTGAGCAGTTTGACTTTCCACTTTTAAGTCCCACACTCTGCTCGACTGTCTCATCATACTGAGTTTTGATGATTTGTCCCAGTTAAACCTCAGATCCTGAGCCTCTCTGTGGTTGAGCCGAGCTCAGACAGCACCACCCGCAGGCTGCAGTGTGAGGTGGAGGGCAACCCGCCGCCCAGCATCACCTGGCTGTCAGCCTCCAGAGGCCTGCTGACAGACCAGGTCTTTACCTCTGAGGTGAACCTGGAGAAGCTGTCCAGCTCTGTGCCGTACGTGGAGGGGGAGGTGTTCACCTGCAGGGTGGAGAACATGCTGGGTGGAGCAGAGAGGAGATATCCAGCTGATAATACTCTGATCATAACTCTGAGTGTGTGTGGCCTCATCGTCCTGCTGCTGCTGTGTGCAGGAATCATCTGCTGCTCCAGAAAGAAAGGTTTTTCATTTCTATAATATAAACCCCACTTTTACTCTGTGTGACTGTACTGTCCTTGAGGGTTAAAAAGTTAAAATGTTAAGTTAAAGTTCATAAGTTAACTTGTAAGCAGGTCTAAAAGAAACCATGTCAGAGTGAGCGCTCGGCTCGTCAAGTCCAGCTGTGCTGTGTATTTTCTGTTGCATGCTCAGTTCTCATGCTCGGGTGTAAAAGACGCACAGACGGCTAAACAGACTGCTGAATAATATTGTTGGAGGCCTTTTGCTTTGGAGAATATTTATCTGTGAGTATAATAATAATAATAATAATAATAATAATAATAATAATAATAATATAACAATACACGAATAGTGTTACATGATCGTGTATTTTTGTAATTAAGACGTGATTAGTTATGTTTTCTTGCTAGCTTTCAGTCTCTGCTAACTCTTTTCACTTGTTAATCTATGGATGCTAATTGAAATATGTATATGTATACATATACAATGATATACATAAATGAACGTAACGGAGGACAAACTTGAGTCAAACTCTTGACTTTCTCTCTGTGGGGGAAGTTCAGGTTTATTCTGGAAAACGACTCTCAGTTAAACTTTTTATTAGATTAAGCAACACTTCTTATTATGAGAGCACTGATGAACACCCTCTAATATTTATTTCCATTGACTAACTGAGATCTCAGTGCCTGTTTCTTTCTCCCATTTAGTTTTTATCAGAGCAGCATCATCAATATTAATAATCTCTTTGAGCACAGTGACAGTAGAAAGGACTCGTGCTGCTGCCGATCAAAGTCTCAGAATCCTGCAGATGTTTCCTAAAAGAAAACTTTAAACGTGATCTCGTCTGTCAACATCTGTGTCCAGGTCGTTTCAGATCGACTGAGTGACAACAGTACTAATGTATTTAGTTACATTCAGTCTCTGAGGAAGAAGAAACAAACAGCCGTCCCTCCAACTGTCGACATTTGTGTTCCTGTTTCCATGTTGAGGGAGAAAATCATCGACTGCGACGCTCCGACTGTCCAGCTGGAGGCGACGTTGAGCTTCACTAGTTGCTCACTGAGAGCAACTTTTCTTTTCACTTTCTAAGTCTTTGTTAACATTCACACACACACCTCTCGCTCTGCCCTTATTTAAAGCAACATTATGTGGAAGTTGTGCAACTCCACTGTGGTGTGAACAGATCCAGGGTCAGTTACTGTTTATCAGAAGTATCGCAGCTGCTAACTACAAACTAAACTCATGACATCATGACACTGTTGAAGACTTGAGGTGAACGTGTCTGTCAGCCTGTTAACATGACGCAGATGGTTTAAAGGTTTAAAGGTTGTTTAAAAGTTGTGAACTGAAGCTGCAGCTTCAGCTGAGTTATTCATAGAAGTAGTCTGAGAACATTTAAGACAGGAAGTAGCTGACTCACACTTCTTGTGGGGGTGAAGGTCTGTTTTTAAGAGAGAGCAGTAGAAAGAGGAGCAAACTAAAAGTCGACACAAAACAAAGAGAATTAACGATGCAACATTCAGATGTCACATGAGGTCAGGACTACAAAGATGTCCGCCAGATTATTCCAAAACAAACAACATGTAAAGTCCCCATGAAGACACAAATGATGTTGAGCTGTTTTTATCTGAGCTGTCTGGCTCCATATCTCCCCTTCACTCCAGCACCAGGCCCAACAGAACACACGTTACACATTAATATTAATCTGTAGAGATTATATAACATGTATGAAGTCGTTCAGTGTCGTTTGTGTTGAATTCTCAGGTCTTATATTGTGATGAGAGAAGCTGAGTGTGTTGTTCTGTATTTTTCAGGAACAAAAGTCCTTCAACATCAGGTCGTGTTGATGCTGTAAAAATGTAACTGTTGTATTTCCTGTCAGAGTTTTGTGTCGTCGTCTGTTAACTGATTGATCAGAGAGAAGCAGGAGCAGAGCTGGATGCTTCATTTGTGTTTGAATAGATTAAAAAAACGTGAAACTTGTATAATAAAGGTTTAATTTTGGACTTGTCTGTTTTATTGTTTTTGTTATATCTCCAGACATTAAAATGATCTGCTGTGAATATTAATTTGTGTGGTTCACATCTCACCACAGAATCTGTAGAAATGTAAAGTGTCTGTGTTTGTGCCTGTGTACGTTTCATACTGGACCCTGATTGGCTCTAAACCAGTCGTGATGTCATAAATCCTGCAGGTACGTCCAGGTGAGAAACATTTGGGCCTGATTTCACATTGGTGTCATGTTGTACGAGTGACAGGACGTAACTGTAAATGTGACTGATCGTCACTCATGAATTTAAAGTCAACAAATCACAGTGAAGCTCAAACTGTCAGTGAAGGAACATGAAGCATCAGGACTTTCATCCCTCAGCTGTGTTGGACCTTCAGCCGGGCTCTCTGGGTTCAGGATGGATGTTGGAGGTCAATCAGTGTCAGTTTCATATATTCTGTGGCTGCTCTCTGATCAGACCATGTGACACAGATGGAAGTAAGTGACAGTTTGACATCAGATCAAATGTCTTGATGTCACTGTGGACGAGGCTGCTGTCAGAGGACGACACGAGACAAACTGAGAGAAGAAACTGACTTTGTCCTGAAGACACAATCTGATCAACATATGAAAGGCACTCTGTGATCCACTGGTGATGTCTGTGTCTCTGTTCCCCTTTATTGTCTTAAACAAAACAAAACAGACTTTAACTTCCTGATTCAGCTGCTGTGTGTTTTCATACCGTCCAGCAGGGGGAGTCAGAGGTCAGCTGTAAGTCCAGTGTTACCAGAGCGTCGGTGCCGGTGTGTTCTGACTGGTACCGGTGTGTTCTGACTGGTACTGGTGTGTGCTGACTGGTACCGGTGTGTTCTGACTGGTGCCGGTGTGTGCTGACTGGTGCCGGTGTGTTCTGACTGGTACCGGTGTGTTCTGACTGGTGCCGGTGTGTTCTGACTGGTGCCGGTGTGTTCTGACTGGTGCCGGTGTGTTCTGACTGGTACCGGTGTGTGCTGACTGGTGCCGGTGTGTTCTGACTGGTGCCGGTGTGTTCTGACTGGTACCGGTGTGTGCTGACTGGTACCGGTGTGTGCGAACTGGTGCCGGTGTGTTCTGACTGGTGCCGGTGTGTGCGGACTGGTACCAGTGTGTTCTGACTGGTGCCGGTGTGTTCTGACTGGTGCCGGTGTGTGCTGACTGGTGCCGGTGTG
The DNA here is from genome assembly GCF_904848185.1 of Acanthopagrus latus. Lineage (NCBI taxonomy): Eukaryota > Metazoa > Chordata > Actinopteri > Spariformes > Sparidae > Acanthopagrus > Acanthopagrus latus. Next base: position 31,140,162 of record NC_051055.1, read on the forward strand.
TTCTGACTGGTGCCGGTGTGTGCTGACTGGTGCCGGTGTGTTCTGACTGGTACCGGTGTGTTCTGACTGGTACCGGTGTGTTCTGACTGGTGCCGGTGTGTTCTGACTGGTGCCGGTGTGTTCTGACTGGTACCGGTGTGTGCGAACTGGTGCCGGTGTGTGCTGACTGGTGCCGGTGTGTTCTGACTGGTGCCGGTGTGTGCTGACTGGTGCCGGTGTGTTCTGACTGGTACCGGTGTGTTCTGACTGGTACCGGTGTGTTCTGACTGGTACCGGTGTGTTCTGACTGGTGCCGGTGTGTTCTGACTGGTACCGGTGTGTTCTGACTGGTGCCGGTGTGTGCTGACTGGTGCCGGTGTGTTCTGACTGGTACCGGTGTGTGCTGACTGGTACCGGTGTGTGCTGACTGGTACCGGTGAAAGGATTTTAATTCCTCATCTTCTCTCATATGATCATGAATGATAAGTGAGCAGACACATGCAGGTCGGAGGTCAGAGCTCGAGGCCCACTGAGCCTTTTATCACCTTCACTTCTGAATGTTATATGATTACTGAGAACATTGAAGTAATGAGGATTATTAATTATTAATGCTGCAGAGAACAAAACATCAGACTCCATCCTGTGTGGCTGTGAGATCTGACATGATGCTCAGTGAAGTGGATCCACAGACACACCCAACACTCGGGCCGAGGTTCTGATGGCTGCAGCCGCTCAGTAATGTCCGCAGGGGGATCTGATCATTTCCTTTACAGCTCTTAAAGAGAGGAAATTATTCAAATCAGACTGAAGGTCCGCTGAGCGTTTCCTCTAACATTCAGACATTTGTTGAACCATCTGTTGTTTCTGTCAACCAGTTAAATCATGATGAATGTGTTAAATCATGTGGAGACAAACATCTGGTGTCTCCACCTCCAGCAGAAGGACTCTGTTCCTGATGAAAAAACTAAAAAAAAAGTGTCTGGGCGTCCCGGCTCTGGCAGGGATAAGGCCAGTTCTGACTCTGGCCCCAGATAAGAGGAAGAAAATGGGTGGCTGGATTTTTTTTTGGCTTTATTGATAGAACAGTTTGAAGACATGACAGGAAGCAGGATGAGAGAGACGGGGAGCGACACACAGCAGAGGGCCCCCGGCCGGGACTCGAACCTGAGACCTCTGCAGCGAGGACACAGTCTCCGTACGTGAGACGCTGCTCTGCCAGCTGAGCTAAACGGCACCCGGCTGTCCACATACTTCTGTCCACGCAGTTTGTGTGACCACAGAGGAGACAGTGGTTCTTTTACAGACTCTGTGTCTGAGGTCAAATAAAACAAGAATGTCTCTGAACCTGAAGCGTCTCCAGAAAACCGCCTGTCTTTTCTTTCAGCCAATCAGATGTCTTGTTTCTGAGGAGAGACGCTGCTGTGTGACTTCAAGCAGCCTGAGGGTTCAGGTTAAACCTCAGTGGTTTGGTGAGAGCTGCGGTGCAGCTGAGGCTTCCACTGCGGCTCGTTCACCCGACACACCTGACACACCTGACACACCTGAACTCTGAACACTCGGTCAGGTGGACTCTCTGCAGGTCCAGTTTAATGATCGACAGCTTCAGTCCAGCTCAGCTTCAAGTTTCAGTCAGAAGCTGCAGCAGGTTTCAGCTTCACTTCCTGCTGCAGAGTGACGCCGTGTGTGTGTGTAACCACGGCGTGGTCACAGGATGTGGTTAGCATCCGTCTTTACATCCCCATGGCGACAACGCAAGGTGCTAAACATGTGACACTGCTGTACTGCTACTACCTGTCTGCTGCTCCTGTGAGTACTGTGAGTACTCTGATCCTTCACTGCAGTAAAAGTACTGATACCACAGTATAAAAACACTGCAGTCCGTGCGCCGCTTAGCTCGGTTGGTAGCGTGCGACCCATGTGCCGAGGCTCTGCAGCGGACCAGGGTTCGACTCGGCCCGGGTCCCTCTGCTGCGTGTCACTCCCTCTCTCACCCTGTTTCCAGTCACACTCTTCAGCTGTCCTGTCAATAAAGTACTTGAGTTCTTCCACGTGGACGTTGCTGTGTTGAGCTCGTCCTCTGTCTGTCTTCATGTTCACACTTTCCCTGTTCTTCTGTTTTCTCCTCCAGGTTTCTGTTTCTGTTGCGCTGTTTGAATTATGGATGAAGTTCTGAGAGCAGTTCAGTCAAACACTCACTCGGCTGCTCTGTGGACTCCACGGACACACTGATATAAATCCTTCCTGTGTGAATGTGTTAAACTTTCATCAACGAGGTTTAGAAATAAAATCATCAGTTATCAGTTCATCATTCAGACGACTGACACACTCTCATCTTGACCTGAGATTTATCTTTAAAGCTCCAGTGTTGCATTCAGGAGTTATGGAATATAATGTTCATTAATGTTTAATCACCTCAAACTAAGAATCGCTGTGCTGTCGATACCTGAGACTGAGTCTTTATATCCACCAGTTTGTACAGCAGCCCAGAACAGACCGACCAATCACTGGAGCGGGAGAGGTGTGCAAGATGGACACGCCCACATTTCTGGAGCTTCACAGTGAAACAGAGCTGCAGTGTTCTGCCAAACAAGTGAAGCAGCTGGAGACTTGATTTAAAACAGAGGAACAACCAAAAAAATAAATAAAAATGCTCAAAAACTTAATTAAAACTTACAAAACAAATTAGCTGTTAGCACTTCCTGTTAGCAGTCAATCTGTGGATGTTTAGACAACTATCAGTGGATCACTGTGACACTGAAGAGAGCTTAAATCATGATGTTTCTAAGGCAAGAGGAGGCAAGTCCTCCTCTCCTCCTCCTGATGATATAAAGTCCTCCTCTCCTCCTCCTGAGGATATAAAGTCCTCCTCTCCTCCTCCTGATGATATAAAGTCCTCCTCTCCTCCTCCTGATGATATAAAGTCCTCCTCTCCTCCTCCTGAGGATATAAAGTCCTCCTCTCCTCCTCCTGAGGATATAAAGTCCTCCTCTCCTCCTCCTGAGGATATAAAGTCCTCCTCTCCTCCTCCTGATGATATAAAGTCCTCCTCTCCTCCTCCTGAGGATATAAAGTCCTCCTCTCCTCCTCCTGATGATATAAAGTCCTCCTCTCCTCCTCCTGAGGATATAAAGTCCTCCTCTCCTCCTCCTGAGGATATAAAGTCCTCCTCTCCTCCTCCTGAGGATATAAAGTCCTCCTCTCCTCTTCCTGATGATATAAAGGAGGACTGAGGTTAGTGTTTGAGTGAACTGTTCCTTTAAGGTTGCCTACAGTATAAATGTCTGTCCACTTTATAAAATAAATGAGTTCTGAGTGAAGCAGCTCTGTGCTGTAATGAAGCTGAGATCAGATCTGAAGCTTTGAATAAAAACCCCACCGAGCATGTTTGTGTGGCTCTTTGTGTGGCTGTGTGTCGTGTGTGTGTGCTGGAACAGTCTGTCCTGTGTTCAGTGTGTCGCTGTGAAGAGAAACGTCCTGACAGCAGCTTTCTGTCTCGTCGCTGATCACAGAACAATCATGTGTTTGGACTGAACGCCGGCGTCTTTCTCTGAAGCTCTGGAAGCTTTCACACTCAGCACTGCTGCTGCAGTGTTTCCTGACAGAGACCACACCTCCACACACACACACACACACACACACACACACACACACACACACACACACACACACACACACACACACACACACACACACACACACTGACCTGACAGCACTGACACACTCATCCCTGATGAAACCAGCAGATACAGGATGTTTACTTCAAAATAAAGGCACAGAAACTCAGCTCTGTTGCTTTAAAACACTGAGCACAAAACTGAGACAGTTTCTATCAGCAGGAGGAAGAATCAGATCCTTTACTGAAATTAAAGCACTAATACCACAAGTAACACAAATACACTGTAACTGAACGCACATTCATCTTTGTCTCTTCTACACCAGCTGAGATCAATTAAGTCTCATTTGTCAGTCTGGGCTTTATTTTGAAGGTGTGAATCTTCTTCATGTTGGATGGAAATGGTTTATAACAAATAGTGTAAGAAATATTAATATATACAGTATCTGTGATGTGGCAGAACCTCGTCTCTGTTGTCAGCTTTGTGACGACGCTCTTCCAGCTGTGTTAACCACTAACCCTCATCACAAACACTCACATGTGCATCAACACATCTGGAGATGAAGCTGGCAGATACATGTAGTGCAGCAGAATATAAAGCAGCATAGAATGGAAACGTTCATGCAAAGTACCTTGGATGTGGACTGTGTAAAACTTTCTGTACTAATCAGAAAGAATCAGATCACATGAACAGCGTTTCCCTGAAAAGACGTGGAGGGAAAAAGTTCAGTATTTCAAAACATTGTTGTCCTTTTATTATTATTATTATTATTATTATTATTATTATTATTATTATTATTATTATTATTATTATCATCATTATTATTATTATTATTATCAAGATTAAAATTCATATTATTATACACATAAATTTACCTAAGGTTTTTTTTAATTGCATCCTTTTTAAACATATTACATGTTTAAATAACCAAATCTATTTATTTAAACAGAAAGATTCTTTTGAACAGTGTGTCTTTAAACGTCGCATCCTCTCATTTTCAAACGCGTCACTTGATTAATTAGAAAGAGTTCATCTGCAGCCTCACCTCGGGCTTTTATTGTGAAACGCGTCACCGGAAGTATCCGTGTTGACCCGGGGCGTCTTGACTCGGGTGGAACTGTCGGACAGACGCGCTGAAAGGTTCCAGTCGACGGAGACTCCCTGCGACACTCCGGCCGCTCCAACATATTTGTGCTCGTGCTGTTTTATTGGCGCCGTTCACCGTCAACATGTCGCACACCGTCATCACGACCACGACCACGACCACCAGGACGTCCGGGGACAGCGTCCTCAACATGGGCTACACCCGGACCATCCCGGGAATGCTGAAGATGGGACAGATGGTGAGTCCAGCTGAAAACATCACATCTAACACGGAGTTTACCCGGGACGCCTTCACACCGTCACACCGGGACCCGTTAGCTAACGTTAGCTTCAGTAACGTGAGGTCACCTGAGGACGGACAGGTTCACGGTTTACATCAAAGAATCAATAATGTGCTTTATATTAATGAGTCATGTAAAGAATCAATAACATACTTTATATTGATGAATCATGTAAATAATCAATAACATACTTTATATTAATGAGTCATGTAAAGAATCAATAACATACTTTATATTAATGAGTCATGTAAAGAATCAATAACATACTTTATATTAATGAGTCATGTAAAGAATCAATAACATACTTTATATTAATGTCTCATGTAAATAATCAATAACATACTTATTAGTTTACTGATGCAAACATTTGGATCCAGTCACAAATACAAAAGTTTATTTTATGATTTTCAACATCATTTAATTTCAGAATAATAAGATAAATTCTCGGAGGAGAGAAAACATGTCAGACGTGTCTGTTGTGAAATGTGTGTAACGCTGACAGTGTGACACACAACCAGGACAAACACTGTAAGCTAATAAAGGAAAAGTTCACCTTAAAATACTGGAGTCCCCATCTGCTCACCACCAGGTCTCCAGATCAGTGAAGCTAACTGAGGCTAACTGAGGCTAGTTGAAGCTAACTAAGGCTAAGTGAAGCTAACTGAGGCTAACTGAAGCTAACTGAGGCTGACTAAAGTTAACTGGGGCTATCTGAAGCTAACTGAGGCTAAGTGATGCTAACTGAAGCTAACTGAGGCTAAGTGAAGCTAAGTGAAGCTAACTGAGGCTAAGTGAAGCTAACTGGGGCTATCTGAAGCTAACTGAGGCTAAGTGACGCTAACTGAAGCTAACTGAGGCTAAGTGAAGCTAAGTGAAGCTAACAGAGGCTAATGAAGCTTTAACATTTAACAGATCACAACCTGATCTGAGACCAGGCCAGCCGTCTGCAGAGGCTGTAAATCTGCTGTATCTTCTTTCACACTTGATGAGATTTAATCTAAAATCATCAGTTTGTGTTTAGAAAATCTTTAACATTTCTTCACAGCTGCATCTGAAATAGTTTAAATCATTTTAGAGTTTTTGTTTCTTGTTTTTATTGTTTGTGCTGATAGTTGCTGCCCTAATAGTTCAGATGTCCCTGTTGTGGGACTTATGCATTATTATATTATTTTGTCTGATCTTATTTCAGAACTCTGGTCTCTGTTGTCAGTTTAAGAATCATCAGCAGTATTATTTCATTGGATCAGAACCAGAACTTCAGCAGTGTTTCTTCTCTCATTTGTTTCCTTCAGCTCTTCACTCGTCATCCTGCTCTCAGAGCTTCAGTCTCAACCTGAACTCTTCACCTCAGCCGTCCACCAGAAATGGTTCTGACTGAATTTTCCTTTTTGGTGAACTGTTCCTTTAAAGGTGTGTGGTTCTGTCCTCCCAGGTCGCCCTGCTCATCGCCTTCCTGTGCGTCCACTGTGCTCGTGGTTGGCCCAGCTGGGCGGCATTCCAGTACTTTGAGGTGGTGGTTCTGTGGTTCCTCATCGCGCTCACCATCTTCTTCCTCATGCACCTGTTCCGGCTGCAGGGGAAGATGCCCTGCATCAACTGGCCGCTGACGGTGAGGACCAGCAAGCATTTCCACATCAGTGAGATTCAAACATCCAGGTTGTCGATGCGTTCGTCTCTTTACGGTCTCACTTCTGCTTTTCTGCTGAGCTGTGAGACGGATCTGACTGTTCGATCTGCAGAGTTACATAACAGGAACGTACGTGATGTTTCATCACCAACGTGCACGTGTAGAGTTAAATTAGAGAGGAAGGAAGCTTCTGTAGCTTCATGTCAGGAACGAGCTGTGAAGATGCACTTCCTCCTTTAAGACACTTAGATCCTCTCGTGTCCTCTGCCTGTCGCTCAGCTGTGACCTGAGTCCAGTTTTAAACTGAAGCCTGACAGATGCTGTTTAAATAGAATATCATTTTACACAACTCTTCACATGAATGATCTGAAGCTCTCCGTCACATCCCCATCGTTATTTATCTGTCATTAACGATGATCAGAGGAGCAGCTCATGAAAAGAATCTAATTTTAAAACATAGATCATTTTTCATTACACTTAGTTTCACTCCAGATTCCCCCCGGACCTCCTGGCTGCCCCGTGCTGCCCCGCAGCGGCGCCGTGTTGCTCCGCCCCTCAGGCTGAGAACTGATGCTCGGATTTCAACTTGTCATATTTCCCCCAAATGTGTCTGGAGGGGAGTCGAGGAGCAGCAACACTCTGCTGATGATGAACGTGACACAAGTTGTTTCTGTCAGGTTGAAATCAGGTGGAATTTACCTTTAAGTATTTTTTTAACCATAAAGATCAACAAATAAATGTATGAATTGTTCATAGAGACATCTTTAAACTTAACTGTCACTGTGGTGACAATGATACAAATGTAACATGTAGTTTGGTGATGTTATGAAGCAGTGAGGGATCATGGGAGTTGTTGTTTTCATTGATAAACAGCGTCCACTGTTGATGACGTCACTCAGACGAGGTTATGATTTCTTCACGTCCGGTGTTGACTGGTTAACGTTATTTCTCTGTTTGAACAACATGGAGAACAAACATCTGCTCGTTTTACACATTTCAGGGCAGAAATGTTACATTTTGTATCTCTGACGCAGTAAGGAGGTGATTTACAGCTCAGCAGAACTGAAGACGACTAAATAAGAATTAAAACCGATGTTTGAGTTTGTAGTTTGGACTGTTTCACTTTATCACTGTTGGAGCTGCAGTTTTATCTGACAGAGACGCCTGTTCAGCCCAGTCGTCCTCCAGAATCTGAGACGCTTTCAGACAAACTCACATCAGTCCGGACTGGATCAGTCCGGGTCCTGTGGTGCTGTGGTTCATTATCTCCTGCGGGTCTCATCAGGACGTCTGGTCCGTCACTCAGCTCAGTCTCTTCTGCTGTTTCAGGAGTTCTTTCATTACTCCGTCGGGACCGTCCTCATCTTCATCGCCTCCATCGTCGCCGCTGTGAAGACTGGAGGAGTTTCAGCGCTGGTGGCCGGATCGGTATGTAAACACAGAGCCGCCGGGGCACCTGGGT
>NC_051055.1:31153228-31183228 GCF_904848185.1 Acanthopagrus latus
GCCTAACTTTGGAAAATAACATTTTCACTTTATTTTATTAGACCAAAACATCCAACGATCAGCGAATCATTGTGACGTGATTCCCTGAGATCGTTATCTTAACGATATTTTTTGCCATTCATATTGACGATTTTATCAGATTAAGCTGTGGAAAGTTCTGTAGAACAGCTGACCCAGTTTAAACTGAACTAATTGGACTCTTTGTGCCACGGGAGCGATTCTGCATCCTGAGAAATGCTTGTAGGATTAAAACTCTCGGTGCTGATCGGAGTCGCGGTGCTGATCGGACTCGCTGGTTCAGTGGGAAACTTTCCTGCCGGGTCTGGGTACAGAACTCTGGCTGATGTGAAGCTGAACACGTTGATCCTCACATTTCTGCCTTACTGCCGATCAGACGCCAAACTCTTCGTGTGACGCTTCAGATTTTGCACTTAATGTTTCCTTAAAGTTCTGGAGCGGTTCTGGCTGACGGGTCGGTGACTGACTGAAGTCTAATCTGATGAAAAGTGAATGTTTGACTTCAACCGTGTGAAAGTTGATGGATCTGAGCACAGATGATTGTTTTTCTCCTGCTGCGTCGACCCGCCACACTGTGGACGCGGGTCCACTTCATGTCACACTGTGAGATCCGGATCAGAACACCTGACCACATGGTTCTTTTTACTCTGGTTTCGTACACGGAGGCATTTTTAATAATAACTGAAGATGATAAAATCATGAAGATTTCACACATTTAACCACAAATCTTCAAACGTCTTTAATGTTTCTGGTGATCAGAACCAGATGAGCGGGTCCAAGTCACATTCACAGCATCAGTTCTGTCAGAATCACTTTCATGTGCCAGTAAATGAATGTTGTGACTGAATCATCTGGAACTGAACTGATATTGGATCAAATCTAATGATGAAACCAGCTCATCAGAGAGCAGCAGCCAACAGAACCAGACAGAACCCGATTGGACTCTATCGTTCAGAAACGGGTCGTCTGAAGTCGTCTCCCTCCTGATTGGCTCACAGTGTGAACAAGAAGCTTCGTTCTGAATCAGCAGCCAAAGATTTCAGCTTCAGTCGGATCCGACCTGCTGATCCACAGTGTGTCCCGGTCCGGTCCGGTCCGGTCCGGTCCGACCCCCTGTTGTGTTGTACACAGTCGCTGGTTCACTTTCACACTCTGTGGTTGAGTTTGTGTTCCGGTCCAACATGTTCACCTCTGCTGTGTTTCTGCTTCACTGTACTGTATTTGAGTTCTTTTGGACCAGTTTGATGTTTGATGCACTGATGAAACTTCTGATACCTGATACCAGTACACCTGACCCGGCACGGATCCAGTGTGACTCAATTAGAATCAGCAGACAGAATAATCCAGACCTTTGATTTGTTTTAACATTTTGTATTTCTATTGCTGAACTTTTGATAAACCGAGTTTTTCCATCAGGTTCTGCTCAGAGTCCAGTTTTGGTATCGAATTCAGAACTTTTTTATTGGTGCATCTTTTATTTTGAAGGTTTTATACGGCTGCCTGCAGGTTCAGTGTGGAGCCAGAATCAATCGGACCGTCGCTCTGGAGCTTCTGTGTTTTCAGCTGTTTGTTACTTTTGTCCCACGTTCTCCTTGGATCCCAGATTGATTCTGGCTCCGGACCCGACAGAACCAGACTGTTTACATTGTATTATTTCTGCTTGTATGTGTTTTCTGATGCTGAATGATGCCGAGTGACCTGATGACCGGCTGTCTGTCCACTGGGAGACACAGTGTGCTGCTGAACAGTCCGCGGGCCAATAAGTATTGATTCTAGGCCGTCACGTGATCCGGGTCGGCTCAGGACGGAGGTCCAACTGAACCAGGAAACATTTGTGAGCTGGAAAAAGTTGGAAATACAAACTCATTGAACAATTTATTTAACTTTTAAAGATGTCTGAATATGAGACTGATGTCAAATCACTAAAGAAGATTTAATCTGACACAGAAACTCCAAAGTGTTCAGAATTTCTCTCGAGGTTTATTGTGGAACTCTGAAGGCCGTTTGTTGTTTCTTGTAGCTGAATATTATTTAAATATTGTCAAAAAGGATCAAATCTGCCGGTTGTCACATATCACGTAAAGATCAACAAGTGATCGTGAACAAAGTGAAAACAAAGAAATAACAGATGGAATTTGACCTTCAGAGAGAATCTAGTCTGATAACTTCATGTTCAACAGCCGAACAATCCATCAGGGTCCATTTAGTTTCTGTTCGGGACCTTTGGACCGCGTCACCTGATCGTCTGTCTGTGAAGACTTCTCGTCCTGCACTGAAACTTGTGTGTTTGACGTGAAAACAGCTGCTGCCTCGTTAGATAACTGAGTGCTTCCAGAAAGAAATCCGACTTGAACACGAACAACATGCTGGTTTGAAAACTGTCATATTTCAAACAGAGTGAACATTAATTCACATGCTGTTAGCTAACTGAGCAGCAGAGTGCTAATCAGGCTAATCAGGCTAATCAGGCTAAGCCACTCAAACTGATCGTCGGTCTGAACATCGTCCTCCTCGCTGCCAGTTTATATTTTCAACGTTCTTCACAACAGATTCACAGTTCTGGATCAGCTCGTGGCTGACGGGCCGACACAGCCGCCTGTCGTCAGTGGACTCAGACACCCGGAGAGTTTAGAGTATTTAGGTTTTTCTCCAAAGTGCCTTAAAGTTGTGTTGTTGAACGGAGCGGAGGGGAAGTCAGTGAAGGAAGAAGGAGGAGCCTCGTTCAGAGGTTCAGGTGTGTCTGAGGGAGCCCGGGGGTGTTCAGGTGGAGTTCAGGTGGTGTTCAGGTGGTGTTGAGGTGGAGTTCAGGTGGAGTTGAGGTGGAGTTCAGGTGGAGTTCAGGTGGAGTTCAGGTGGTGTTCAGGTGGAGTTGAGGTGGAGTTCAGGTGGTGTTCAGGTGGAGTTGAGGTGGAGTTCAGGTGGTGTTCAGGTGGAGTTGAGGTGGTGTTCAGGTGGTGTTCAGGTGGAGAATGAAGTGATTTTCTTTAGTTTCAGGAGATGATGTCCACAGTATTAGAGGTCACGTCACAACGAGCTCACATGACTTGTGTTGTTTTTGTACATTTTTTAAAAAGTGTGTTCAAACTACAAGTTGTGCTTTGTTGCATGTTGTAAATTAAAGGCTCATTGCACCATTTCTGCCTCTTTAAAGTTTGTGCTGAGTTCAACCAATCCCAAACACAGATGTGTCCCAACACATGCAGACAACATCTACAGTAGCTCCCAGTAGAGTGCATACCTCTGCTGGGCCCCAGCAGGCCCCTGTAACACTGGAGACTGCACAGACACGAGCACACGTGTTACAGCAGCGGCTCCTGTGTTTACTCTCAGCTGATGTACAGGCGTCCTCTCGGCTGACGGCTCGTCGGCTGTTCAGCATCCACACCGACAGAAACTTCAGCAGCCGGACTCAGAGATCCACCAGCTCGTCCACTGCGTCCTGCGACAGACGTTTGCAGTTTTAATCATGGATCCAGTTCATCCGTTAAAAACTACAATATTCACACACATCAGCTGTGAGCAGTTTCATATTTCAGCTGCGTCTCTTTCTGTCTCTGGACTGAAAGAACCCGGCGCTGCCCGTCTGCTGCCAGTGTCACCGAGATGTTTACAGACTGATGAAGACGTGAAGAAATGAGTCAGTAGTGAATTAATAGTACGATGCAGGTGAAAAACAGAAGCCCTCTCAGTGGCTGATGACCACTCCCTCTGTGTGTGTGTGTGTGTGTGTGTGTGTGTGTGTGTGTGTGTGTGTCTCAGTGGAAAGTGTGAGTCACGCCGCCTCTCGTCTCTCTGGAGACGCTTCACTTCCTGCAGTCAGCAGCTGCTGCGTTCACAAACATCAGCAGCAGTTTTCATCCACAGCCGGACGGACGGATGCGACCAGATGCACGATCACATGTTATTACTAACATGGTATTATTAACATGTTATTAACATGTTATTACATATTATTACATCGTTGTAACGGCTCAAACCAAACCGGGCACAGAGGGAATGTTAGAAAAGGTGGATGTGAACATCAGCTGGTCCTCAGAGAGTCCGACAGCAGGACGGCTGAACTGGACGTCTGTCAGGAAAACATGGCGGCTCGAGTAAAAGTAACCAGATTACTTCTGCAGCTTCAGTTGTAACTTCACTACGAGTGGATGGTAAAATAACTGATTCTTGGTTTCACACAGGAACAAAGTTTACACCAGAATGAATTCATCTCTGGCCGTCAGGTTCAAGATTACAGTGGATCAGAACAAGTACTGGACTCTGAGTTCATGTCTGTTCATGTCGCCTGCGTTCAAACTGCAGAATAAAAACACAGAGCGTGTTGTCTGTTCCGTCCACCTGTTGGTGCTGCGGTGGTGTTGATGGTGCTCTGACGGGGCGGAGCTGTGTGCACAACATGCACGTTTCCCTTCACGTGGTCCTTAAACTGCAGAACAACAAGAACCGGGCTGAACCACAGGAAACAACGTTCTGCTGGGAGCTCGCTGTGATCTTTTGCTTCCCAGTTGAACTTTTCCTGCCTCCAACATTTGAAACATCTTCAGTTTGACTGCAGTACTTTTTAAAATCCAGCCGGTCCTTGGATTCTGCTTCACCTGCCATAGTTTGGACTCAAAATGTGCCGAGGAGCTTCTGCTGGTCTGTGCAGGTTCTGAATCTCGTCTCCAGAAAGAGTCAGAGATTTTTCAGGCACAAATCTTTGGCAGCTTGCTGAGATGATCACTGAACACTCAGTGAGTCAGAGAGAAAAAACCAAAGTGCTGCATAATAAAAGTTTAGATTCAAGTTGTCTTTTCTTCCAGTGTCACAAAATATGTGATTCACTTTATTGATTTATATATTTTCCACAGGACAACAACATGGAGAGCAACGAGCCGGCTAATGTAAACAGGACGCTCCTGACTTCCTCCTGACTTCCTCCTGACTTCCTCCTGACTTCCTCTTGACTTCCTCCTGACTTCCTCCTGTGCAAACATAAATCCAGTTTGTAATGAGCTGCTGTCAGACAGAGTGACAGTCTGTGAACATTAAAGGTGAAGCAGGCGACTTGTTCACAGTCGGTGTTCAGAGAAACAAACTACCAGAACAAACCCAGAGTAAAAGATTCTGCAGCGGTGTCAGAGGTGACGGTCCGTCTCAGCTCAGAACAGCAGCATGTAGCGACTGACAGCAGCTGCTGCGTTCACAGAGCCGAGCCGGGCTCAGAACCGGAACGCTGTGATGGACATCGGCCATCTTGTTAAGGTGCCTCCTGGCGCCTTCCTTAGAAGGTGTTCCCGGCACGACCCACTGGGAGGAGACCCGGGCCGACCCAGAACTCGCTGGAGGGATTAAATATCTCATCTGGGATCCTCCAGGAGGAGCTGGGAGGTGTTGCTGGGTGAAAAAGAGGTCTGACCATCTGACCCGGCAGCCTCCATGACCCGACCCGGAGAATCAGAACATGGATGGATGGATGGTGTCACTGGTGTTCGAGTGTCTGCAGCTCAAAAGAATCTGAAGTGAGGAAACGTCGCCTCCTGCTGGACAAACGACTCAACAGCATCACCTGTGATTTATTTAACTGTGTTAAACTGATGAAAACATGACAGATGAATTATTGACGTGACAGAATAAAAACTGTCACATGACTGAAGTTTGTTACATATTAACAGTCTGAGCAGTTTTTATATTGAAGGAAGTTTAAAACCACACATCATATTTTAATAACTTTAATAACTTTTAGTAACTCGAGGTGTCAAATCAATATACAGCACAATATACCATACTGTGTGTGTGTGTGTGTGTGTGTGTGTGTGTGTGTGTGTGTGTGGAGGGAGGGGCGGGTCCTCGTCAGTCTCCATGGAGACGGGATCAAACACGGAAGTCGTCTCCTCCGTCAGCTGCAGGTAAACAACACAACAAACATGTTTATTGATTCTAAACGGGACGATCCGGCGGCGCCCCGCTCTCCGTCTGTTTCTGGGCTCGGTTCTGTTTCAACACTTACAGCGCGCAACGAGCGGAACAACGAGCAGCAACCCGCTGGTACCGGTACAGAACCTGCTCACGGTCGCCTCGATGAGCTTTCCTCTACTTTCAGCTACACGACACCATGTTTCCATTATCGGACAATTATAAGGTTTAACCTTCAAAATAAGATGATATTTTAACTCTACATAAAATTCTTTCACAATAAAGTTAATAAAATGGTGAGAACACACTAACTTATTCTAATATTAAATATCCGCCATTTTCTAGTAACGTGATGGACAGTAAAGTAGTACATCTACTCAGATACAGTCCGAAGGCTGTTTGACAGCTTTAGTTACTAGTTACTTTTCAGAGATTTCACAAAAACAATCGTTCTCAGGATTAAACCCAATGACGTCATAGTTTTCAGCCTTTTTGTCTTGCGTTCACAGAGAGCTGAAGCCCCGCCTCTTCCGGTTTCCCTCAAATTTACAGACATCAAGTGTGAGATTCATGACACAGTTCAGACACGATCGATACTTTATCAAACAAACAAGAAGAAGAAGAAGAAGAAGAAGCCCTCTGCAGTTAATTCTCAAGTGGAAACCTCCTTCCTGCTTTGTCATAAGTAGAAAGTAATAGATTACTCAGACAGAGGTGAGTAAACACTGTATCCATCCTCCACTTCTCCTCATTTCAATCAATCAATCAATCAATCAATTTTTACAATTCACCTAAAAATAACCAGAAATCACACAAATATGCCTTCAAAATAAAAGTATTGTAGATAGTTGTTATTTTTCTGCAAATGAAGTTAAAGTATTATGATGTTTGTTTCACTGTGTTCAGGTTAGAAAGTTACGTGATATACGTACGTATACGTATAAATACAGAGCTGCAGTTCAGTTAGCATGTTAGCATGGTAGCACGTCCTGCTCCCTCATCTCAGAGTCTGAATGTGTTTCCAGTTAATTGTGTGTAATAAGCTAAAACATATTCACACGTTTTGTTCTCCAACATAAATCATCATTAATGTCCTACAGTTTAATCCTGAAGCTCTTCATGTGCTAACAACAGTTACAGAGGTTGTCGGGGACATTAACGTCCTCACAGCAACACGGAGACTCATCTACTCACTAGTCTACTAGTTTACAGGCCACTTTAGTTCCACACTGTTCTAACTCTGACTTTACAACTTGGACACTGATCAGTTTATAGGAAACCTGGATAGTAATTGTGCAGTAAGACTCTTAGTGGTGGTGAGTGGAGTTCATCTGTGGAGATCATCTGGATCAACAGAACCTGGACGGATCAGAACTTCGTGTTTGACACACAGATTATTATCTGTAATAATCCAGAACACAGTTCAGTAATCTGAGAGGAGCCAGAAAGATGCTAACTGCAGTTAGCTACAGACACACGTCATCCTGCAGCCCTCTGTGCTCTGAGTGTTTCTTTATTTTGATTTATCGAGATTATTAATTATTGATATATTTATTGATTATCATCCCTCACATGATTTATTTAAAGCAGCATCATGTAACTTCATGTTGCTGTGGTTCGGTGTCTGTAACAGGCTGACATCAGGTCCCTGCAGTGAGGAGGAGGATCAGCGTCACACATGTTCACAGCATGTTTTAACACGTTACGTTTGTTTGTCATTCACACCTGCATCACACCTGACAAACCGTCACAGTGGTGTTACACTCAGAGACTGAAGAGGGCGCCAAATCACACTAAATGTCATCTTCCAAGTTGTGTTGCTGAACAGGGACGGACACGTTTCTGACCGTCGGTGTAACTGATCCGAAGTCCTGCGCTGGAGTCAGACCGTCACTCTGCAAACACAGCGAGAGATCAAAATGACAAATATTAAACAGAGCAGACAGAGTGATGTGAAGTGTCCTTGCTCCACAGGTGAGCTGACAGGATGCTCAGGTTTCAGGAGGTGGAGTCAGGCCAGGCTCCGCCCCCTGGCAGTGGAGGTCAGGTTGCCAAGCGATACAGCATCCTGCAGAGTCTGGGCCGGGGAAGTTTTGGTTCTGTTTATCTGGTTCAGGACAGCAAAGCTGCAGATGGAGAAGAGCTGTGAGTAGATCCAACACAACCACACACACACACACACACACACACACACACACACACACACACACACACACACACACACACACACACACACAGCAGCTCTGACCTCCTGCTGTGTGTCTGATCTGAACTGATTGTTTCTTTTAAACACTTTTATTTTGTTGTTGTCTCTCGGTGTTTTTGTAGTCGACTGTAGCTTCATGTTTGTGTTAGAAAAGTGTGTAGATGTGAGAACAGAGACGCTGAGCGCTGAACACCAGCTGATGGTTCATGGAGAGTTTTCTTCACTGCTGAAGCTTCAGACAGCAGTCCTGCAGAGAGACAGCAGAGGGCAGCATCGCTCTGTGTGTCCTCACACACACACACACACACACACACACACACACACACACACACACACACACTGGTCAGTGTTTGTTCCTGTGGTTGTGTGTTTGTGGTGACACAGTCACTCATTATAATCTGATGTAATCTGAGTGCTGATACTCGAGTTCTGCTCTCCTCTGTGTCTCCACTTGAGTGATTTTTAGTGTTTGTGATAAACTGGAGGATTAAGATTTAATTAAATTTTTTACTTTATTGATTTAATTCTAAATTGAAATAAAGGCTTTAGAAGCAGCTTCCTGGTAACTTCATGTGTTATTTTATTTATGATGTCAGAGGAACAGTCTCTCCCCAAACATGTGATTAAATATTAATCTGACACATTTAAATTACAGCTCTGACCTTCACATCAGATTCAGAACTATGAGTCAGATAAAATTATTGATTTATATTGAGCGACAGTTGAAGAATGTGACCCTGAAACTCTCTGAATCATTATGAGTGAATAACTGCAGTCTTAGCGCTGAAGCTAACAGAGTCTCCTTCACACGCAGCCAGCGGTCGTTCTTCTCTCACCTGCTCAGGTAGAAAGTGATCAGAGCCGACTGTAAACTACAGTCTGACTGTCTCACATGCTCTCTGTGCCTGTCTGTCTGTCACGCTCTGTCGCCCCACCACACACACACACACACAGACACAGACACACACACACACACACACACACAGACACACACACACACACGCACACACACGCACACACACACACACGCATACACACACACTTGCTGTCTCAGCTGTCTGACTCTGGGTTGGAGGGTCTGCAGGAGGATTTACTGAACGCTGAAGCTTCATTTCCAGATGACAGCAGACAGCAGTTTCCTGTCTCTCTCTCTGTGTGTCTCATGTGCAGTCACGACAGGTGTGAGCAGGACGACAGGTGTGAGCAGGACGACAGGTGTGAGCAGGACGACAGGTGTATAACCTGAACACACATGGTGGAGGCAGATCAAAGATTCACAGCTCAGGAGTGTGAGGCTGACAGACAACAGCAACAAATGAAGTGGATTACATGTAGTGAGGGGATGATTACAGAGGAGGAGGAGGAGGGAGGAGGGAGGAGGCGGAGGAGGGCGGGACGAGGGAGGAGGAGGAGGGAGGAGGGAGGAGGAGGAAGAAGAGGAGGAAGAAGAGGAGGGAGGAGGAGGAGGGAGGAGGAGGAAGAAGAGGAGGAAGAGGATGAGGAGGAGGAGGAGGAGGGAGGAGGAGGAGGAGGGAGGAGGAGGGAGGAGGGAGGAGGAGGAAGAAGAGGAGGAAGAGGAGGAGGGAGGAGGGAGGAGGGAGTAGAGAAGAAGAAGAGGAGGAAGAGGCGGACGAGGAGGAGGAAGAGGAGGAGGGAGGAGGAGGAGGAGGAGGAAGGGGAGGAGGGAGGAGGGAGGAGGAGGAGGGAGGAGGGAGGAGGAGGAGGAGGGAGGGAGGCGGGAGGTGGAGGAGGGAGGAGGGAGGAGGAGGAAGAAGAGGAGGAAGAGGAGGAGGGAGGAGGAGGAGGAGGAGGGAGGAGGAGGAAGAAGAGGAGGAAGAGGAGGAGGAAGAGGAGGAGGGAGGAGGAGGAAGACGAGGAGGAGGGAGGAGGGAGGAGGAGGAGGAGGGAGGAGGAGGAAGAAGAGGAGGAAGAGGAGGAGGGAGGAGGGAGGAAGAAGAGGAGGAAGAGGAGGACGAGGAGGAGGAAGAGGAGGAGGGAGGAGGGAGGAGGAGGAGGAAGAGGAGGAGGAGGAGGAGGAGGAGGGAGGAGGAGGAGGGAGGAGGGAGGAGGAGGAGGAAGAGGAGGGAGGAGGAGGACAAGGAGGAGGAGGAAGAAGAGGAAGAAGAGGAGGAGGAGGAGGAGGAAGAGGAGGAGGGAGGAGGGAGGAAGAGGAGGAGGATGAGGAGGAGGAGGAAGAAGAGGAGGAGGGAGGAGGAGGAAGAAGAGGAGGAGGGAGGAGGAGGAGGAGTAGGAAGAGGAGGAAGAAGAGGAGGAAGAGGAGGACGAGGAGGAGGAAGAGGAGGAGGGAGGAAGAGGAGGAGGATGAGGAGGAGGAGGAAGAAGAGGAGGAAGAGGAGGACGAGGAGGAGGAAGAGGAGGAGGGAGGAGGAAGAGGGAGAGGAGGAGGCGGAGGAGGAGGAGGGAGGAGGAGGAGGGAGGAGGGAGGAGGATGAGGATGAGGAGGAGGAGGAGGAGGGAGGAGGAGGAGGAGGAGGAGGAGGAGGGAGGAGGAGGAGGAGGAGGAAGAAGAGGAGGAGGAAGAGGAGGGAGGAGGAGGACAAGGAGGAGGAGGAAGAAGAGGAGGAAGAGGAGCACGAGGAGGAGGGAGGAGGGAGGAAGAGGAGGAGTATGAGGAGGAGGAGGAGGGAGGAGGAGGAGGAGGAGGAGGAGGAAGAGGAGGAGGAGGAAGAGGAGGAGGACAACAGCAACAAATGAAGTGGATTACATGTAGTGAGGGGATGATTACAGAGGAGGAGGAAGAGGAGGAGGATGAGGATGAGGATGAGGAGGAAGAAGAGGAGGAAGAGGAGGACGAGGAGGAGGGAGGAGGGAGGAGGGAGGAAGAGGAGGAAGAGGAGGACGAGGAGGGAGGGAGGAGGGAGGAAGAGGAGGAGGATGAGGAGGAGGAGGGAGGAGGAGGAGGACGAGGAGGAGGAAGAGGAGGAGGGAGGAGGGAGGAGGAGGAGGAGGATGAGGAGGGAGGAGGGAGGAGGAGGAGGAGGAGGAAGAGGAGGAGGAGGAAGAAGAGGAGGACGAGGAGGAGGAGGAAGAAGAGGAGGAGGAAGAGGAGGAGGAGGAGGATGAGGAGGAGGAGGAAGAAGAGGAGGAGGAAGAAGAGGAGGAGGAAGAGGAGGAGGAGGAGGACTGGACTCCTCAGAGGTGGACGGGTTTATGTATTTATATTTTTGGGTTGTGGTTCTGTCCGATCACCAGAACATTGTTGGCGGTGTTTGTTTCTCTAACCACAGATATGTGGAAGTATATGTTCACCTTTCAGGTTCTGGTTCTGGTCGGGTTCAGTCAGATCACCACTCACTCAGAGGTGCTGGGGAGTGACAGCAGGTGTGATGTGTGGGTCGGTCCGATAGTGAGCAGAGGAAGGAGAGTGTGAAACAGAACCATGCCTGTAGAGGAACCGGACCGGAGGCCCGGCTGTGACCCGTCTGTCGTGTCTGAGGGTTCTGGTCCTCCTGTGGACCTGGAGGTCACGAAGTTTCTCTCTGTGATTCACTAAACCGGTAAAAAACTGCACGATCATCAAAAATCACAGCAAAGCAAAGAAGTTCTGATTCTACTTCTGTAAAAGTAATCGAGTACGCAGAAGGAGTCGCTGCTGGTTCAGCTTCAGTTTGGTTTAAATCAGCCTGAAACACAAACACTTTTCATGCCTCTGCTGCGGGGCGACGGGGAGGCAGAACCAGGACGAGAACACAGACGGTGACTCGTCATCACTTTCACCACCTGACAGGTCTCACCTGCCCCCCGCAGTGATTATTCTGATATCACACACGAGGACGATGAGATCTCAGAGGGAAACTGACACGCTGCCCAGCAGGTCGTTACACTGAGCTCCACGCTCTCCGACTGCATCAGTAAAGCCATAAACACACGCCTCAATAATTATTATTCAGTAATTCATCCAAGCTTCAGGATCTGAGTCCAAACAGAAACTCCTGCAGGTTCTCTGCATGTCATCATGTTTCTGAGAGTTTGCATCGTTACAGTAAATATTAAATATGTTCATGAAGAAGTGTCGTCCTGCAGGCGAGCCGCAGGTCCACATGGACTTTAAACTTTGTGTCGATCACTGAATGAAACGATGGAAACATGAAGTCTGTAGTCCGCGTCAGTCGGATATTAGTTTGTTAGTTTTTTCTTCAGTTTGAAACTCGACCGTCCTGAAAAAGAACGACACAAACTCATTAAAGATTATGAATGTGAGGTTCTGCAGGAGGACTGGTCGTCTGTCAGGGAATCCTCGGAGGGTTCTGGGAGCAGCTGTGTGACCCGACTGATCAACGCCGCGTCTCTCGCCTGTCTGCACCTGGACTTTCTGTTTGTAGCTGCCGAATGAGCCGAGCAGCCGGCGCCGGGTGCTGCAAAGCCTTCTGGGACTGAAACTGTCTCCGGTCAGCGAGCGCAGTTCTGTCTGAATCCACTTTCAACAGGAGGGAGGGAAAACCCAGAAAACCCTCCCTGTGAGCCGGGCCGCTCGTGAAAATGAAACTGAGCTCCAGTCCAGTCAGTCAGACGGCCATTTTGGCTCTGTGGGCTGGCGGATCTTGTGTGAGGCGTTCAGAGGACGCAGGCGAATGTCCGTCACATTCAGGGGTCATAGCTGCTGCAGGAAAGGTCAAGGGTCACTGAAGAAGGGCTGATTGTGGGGCTGCATCAGTCTTCAATCAGAACCATCATCAGAACCTCAGAGCAGTCTGGTCAGCACTGGACCAAAGTGGACGGTCTGAAATCACCAAATGATTTGCAGCCACAGGGCATACTGGTATCTCCTCTGTCCTCATCTCCTCTGTCCTCTGTCCTCATCTCCTCTGTCCTCTGTCCTCATCTCCTATGTCCTTATCTCCTCTGTCCTCTGTCCTCATCTCCTCTGTCCTCATCTCCTCTGTCCTCATCTCCTCTGTCCTCTGTCCTCTGTCCTCATCTCCTCTGTCCTCTGTCCTCTGTCCTCATCTCCTCTGTCCTCTGTCCTCATCTCCTCTGTCCTCATCTCCTCTGTCCTCTGTCCTCTGTCCTCATCTCCTCTGTCCTCATCTCCTCTGTCCTCTGTCCTCTGTCCTCATCTCCTCTGTCCTCATCTCCTCTGTCCTCTGTCCTCTGTCCTCATCTCCTCTGTCCTCTGTCCTCTGTCCTCATCTCCTCTGTCCTCATCTCCTCTCTCCTCTGTCCTCATCTCCTCTGTCCTCATCTCCTCTGTCCTCTGTCCTCTGTCCTCTGTCCTCATCTCCTCTGTCCTCATCTCCTCTGTCCTCTGTCCTCTGTCCTCATCTCCTCTGTCCTCATCTCCTCTCTGGGCTCTAAACCTTCCTGCTGCCCACCTGCCGCCCGCAGACCCCCGCATCCGGCTTAATGTTGTGTTGAGAGCGTGTGTGTGTGTGTGTGTGTGGTGTGTGATTTATCTACTTCCTGTTTGGCATCATCTGCTCAGCATGTGGGCGGAGCTTCAGGCCTCAATGACAAACAGAAGTTATGGAGACACCTGCTGGAGAGACGACGGAGCTGGAAACGTTCTCGTTGACTCCCAGAGAGACGGCGAGCCCGGAGGACACGTCTTCATCTCCCCCGCCTCCCTCGCCTCCCCCGCCTCCCCCGCCTCCCTCGCCTCCCCCGCCTCCCCCGCCTCCCCGCCTCCCCGCCTCCCTCACCTCCCTCGCCTCCCCGCCTCCCTCGCCTCCCCCGCCTCCCTCGCCTCCCCCGCCTCCCTCGCCTCCCCGCCTCCCTCGCCTCCCCCGCCTCCCCCGCCTCCCCCGCCTCCCTCGCCTCCCTCGCCTCCCCCGCCTCCCTCGCCTCCCCCGCTAACATCTAATTGTGATGTTAACGGGCGAGTCGAGGAGGAGTGACACCTCCTGCTGCTGCTGTGATACAGCGGTGAGGTCGCCTGCTGAGAGGTGGAAATGATTCTCTTCCCTTCATCTTCCTGCGTTGATCTGATTTACTTCACCTTGTTGTCGTTGCCCTGACGCCTGCTGCTGTCACTGCAGACGGGTCAGACCGAAGTTCACCTGAGCAACAGGTGAGGACAGAGCGCTCCAGTTAAAGTGCTGACACACTGTGAAAACTCTCCACTACAAGGAAAAGTCCTGCCGTACGGAAAAGTACAGAAGTATGATCAGCTAAATGTCCTCGTCAGTGTTTCTTATTGTGTCAGGTGTGTTCAGGTGAAACGTGAAGATCCTTCTCACCTGGACACGTACTGTCTGACTGTGATGGTTTGATTTGTGTTTATTCGGGTCAGAGCAGAACCTGAGGAGACTCCAGGAGGTCTGGTCATCATGTTTCTGTTTCCAGCCTTGTGACAAAGTATTTTCCAGCTAATCCATGAAGGTGTTTATAAAAAGTCTCTGAGCTGAAGGAAGGAAACAACATGAACACCTGAAGTTCCAGCTCTGCCTCTGAGACGTGGAGCACAAGTCCACTGTTTCATCCATGGAAATATTCATGTGAAGTACAAATACCTCAGTGATTCTTCCGTCCGCTGCGACGCCTTCGACCGTGTCTCTGTGTTTGGACACCAGAAGGTTGCCGACACGACAACACAGCAGACAAACTGTGAGTCCAGACAGGAAGTGGCTCAGTGAGTCGGTCCACAGCTTCAGTTCTGATGTGCACTCGGTCCATTCAGTCCTCTGTCATCTGAGCAGCGAGGGCTTCTCTCTCTGTGGTGTGAAGCTCTTCAGCGAGCCGCCGGCGCCGACTCTGTTGCTATGCAACTAAAGTGGAAGTCCGTTTGAAGTGTGGCGCTTCGATTAAAGCTCAGATGCTTCTGAGTTTCTCCGTGAGAAGAAAAAACACAAGCTGGGCTGTCGACAGCTCCGACTCTGAGTCCGAGTCCAGAACAGAAGATAACGACATCATAACTGCTGTGGATCCGTCGTGAGGATCATCTCAGCTGATCTGGGTTCAGTGTTTACAGCCTGGTTCCCTCAAAGTCCAATAAAACATGTTCATGTTCTGATCCTTTCATGCCAAACAGAACACAGACAATATGTTTAATGTTTAACTGATTTGTGTGAAAGGTTACGATACTTCACTGTCATCAGACTCGTCTCAGAAACTGGGTCAGAATCAGAATCAGAATCAGAATCAGAATCAGAATCAGAATACTTTATTGATCCTCGGGGGGAAATTGTTTCAGTCCTGTCTCTGTTCCTGATGGACAAGCTAGTTAGCAACTTTAGCTGTGCAGGTTCTGGCTCACACAGGAGCTTTGGACTGGCTCACAGTACCAGTGTGGGCGGGGTTTAGAAGTGACTGAACTGTCCAGTGGTTATCGTAGCATCGTAGCATCGTAGCATCGTAGCATCGTGACTATCAGAACTGGAGAGTTTATATGAAACATGTTTTCAGTTTTCTCTCCTCTGACTTGATTTACCAACGGACTCTCCTTCTGTTGATCCGATTGGTTGAAGTTGCCTGTGATTGACAGATGGTTCGTCCAATCAGCTGCCAGGTATCCAGTGAAGGTGCAGTTTCCATCTGGAGCGAGAGTTTAGTTTAAGAACCTTGTTTCTGTTTTTTCTGGAACTAGAATCTTTTTGATCTTATCTGCTTCTTATTGTGTGTGTGTGTGTGTGTGTGTGTGTGTGTGTGTGCTGAGGTGGTGGGGTGAACAGTGTTACTGTTGTCTGGGTTTGTGTGTTTTTGACTCTTCAGTATTGTTTGTTGGTCTAAGTGTGTGTGTGTGTGCTGCTGAACTGAACTGTTAGCTGACATGAAATGTAGCTGTTGAAATGTGAAGCTGGTGGTTCAGCTGCTGAACTGAACCTGCTAAATGTTTTCTAACAGCTTCATTTAAAGCTCGGTCCCTGAACACAGCGAGCGCTGGACGTGTCGAGACGAGAGAACAACATCAAACTGCTTTCAGTGAGCAGGAAACCTCCAGCTTGATCCTCAGAGCTTCCTAAGTGAAGCTGCATTAATAAACCAGAGTCTCCACTTCACCTGCTGACCCGCGCACCAATTTATCAAGAGCAGCAGACACGGTCGGCTCGGCCCGGAGCTCATTAACTCCCTCAGGAGGAGGTTCTGGTCGGGTGCAGCGGGGGGAGAGGACCTGCCCTGCTCTTCTTCTTCTCTTAGCATCGTGCTAACATTAGCAGGCTGGCTGTGAGGACGAAGGAGGTCTGAGCAGCAGCTGATCCGATGGTTCTGATGGAGGGAAGCAAACTGTAAGATAAACTCTGACACAGATGTTCCAACGCCTTCAAAGGGTCACAAAACAAAATGGAAATCATTCTCATATGCAGATGGAGGAGATCAGCTGGAGCTCATTAATCAGCAAAACAGAAAAACATTTTATCGTAGAAACATTTCAGTCATTTCACTGACTGAAGACAAAGATGTAATAGTAAACTGTGTAACACCGACTGGACCTTCGTTCTACATGATGCTCAGTTGTGTTCTCAATCCTCCAGTTTCATTTGTCTGTAACTCCAGGACAGTCAGAGAGGAAGGAAGTGTGAGAACGAGACCGAACAGAACCAGAACACACTAACACACCTCGTCTAAGAAGAAGACTTCAGTATTCGACTTTGTCTTTTAAACCTGCACAAGGACCTCCTCTGTGCTCCTGTCAGGGATCTGACCTCTGACCTCTGACCTCTGACCCGTGTCTCTGTGTCTCTGTCAGGAAGGTGTTGAAGCAGATTCCTCTCGGTGACCTTCGACCTGACGAGACGGTCCGAGCCACGCAGGAAGCTCACCTGCTGTCGCAGCTGCACCACCCGGCCATCCTCACCTTCTACCACAGCTTCCTGGAGAGAGATGCCTTCTGCATCATCACAGAGTTCTGCCAGGTAACACACACACACACACACACAAAATGAATGTGCTGTGTTCGCTGTTGCTTCGCTGGTTTTAGGAAACATAATGATTCTAAGTTCTGTGTCGAAGTCGACCTCTCATCCAAAAGGCTTCTTCAGTTCTGACTAAGTAGAGGAGCTGCAGTGTGGGAGTGTCCTAACATACTGTGGGCGTGTCCCAACAGGATGTGGGTGTGTCTTGACATGATATGGGTGTGGCCTAACATAATACAGTAGAGTCATCGTGTAATGTGGGCGTGGTCTAACATAGTGTGGGCGTGTCCTTATACATTGGACTGACTGTCTTTGAACAGAGCAGGTTTATTTATGACCCACCGACACTGCAGTACTGACAGTACTGACAGCTGAACAGCTGTTCACACCTGGACTCAAACATCTTCAACCAACTTAAACAAGTCCACTTGACTACAGTACAGAACCTAGTGGTACCAGGACCTGGAAGACAAAACATTAATTACAATACAATATTAACCTTGTCTGTGTGGTTGTGTCAGTTCTGTCTGATGATTTTGTAACTCTGATCACATTATAAACTGCAGAATTGAGACACATGCTGTCAGTTGTTCCTGCAGCCTCAGTCAGAACTCGTCCACGCAGATCACTGCACATGTTCACAAATTATCACTGTTGAGAAATTGCAAATGAATCCTGTGTCCTCGCGTCCTACAGCTCCTCTGTGTTCAGTGGATGGTGAAATGGGTCAGAACTGCAGCTGGAGTCAGTGAATCACACACAAGACAAAGAGCAGCAGCTGAAGGATTCACAGCAGAACCATCTGAACTGTGAACCTTCCTCTGATCTAATATTTGTCTTCTGTGAGAGGGGAGAGAGAAAATGAAGCAATAATCTGAAACAGCCCCACTCCCTCCACCTTTTCATTCTCTTGTTTCATCCGGGCCGTCTTGATTACAGCAGGTACCGTCCTCTCCTCTCTCTAATGAAGCTCAGCTGCCTTCATCTCCTCCCTCTGATCCTCTTCCTCACACACTCGCTGGTGATCCGTCCTCATCATCAGCCAGCGCCGCTCTGCTGCACCTCCTCCATCAGACGCTCCTCCATCGCCTCCAGGTTTCATCTCCCCCCGACCCTCACACACACACACATATACACACGAACACACGCACACGCACACCCACACACACACAAACACACTGTTGGACTGACGGGCTGTCCAATCAGAGAACCCACACACACCAGAGACCCTCAGAGCTATTGTTTCTAACCAGACCATTACCCACAACCCCCTGCAGTGGAGAGGAGGACTCATGAGGCTCTCTGCAGCTACTGAAGGAATCCTGCAGAACCTCCACCAGAACCTCCATCAGAACCTCCACCAGAACCTCCACCAGAACCTGAGGAATGAAACAGAAAGTGTTCAATTAAACTGTAGTTTTTTAATCTAATTATCCCCCCGTCTCTCTCTCTCTCTCTCTCTCTGTCTCTCTCTCTCTCTCTCTGTCTCTCTCTCTCTCTCTGTCTCTCTCTCTCTGTCTCTCTCTCTCTGTCTCTCTCTCTCTCTGTCTCTCTCTCTCTCTGTCTCTCTCTCTCTCTCTCTCTGTCTCTCTCTCTCTGTCTCTCTCTCTGTCTCTCTCTGTCTCTCTCTCTCTCTCTCTCTGTCTCTCTCTCTGTCTCTCTCTCTGTCTCTCTCTCTGTCTCTCTCTGTCTCTCTCTCTGTCTCTGTCTCTCTCTCTCTCTCTGTCTCTCTCTCTCTCTGTCTCTCTCTCTCTTGTCTGTCCATCAGGATCGGGATCTGGACTGTAAGTTGGACGAGGTGAGACGAGCTGGGCGGAGCCTCCCTGAGGTGCAGGTCATTGATTGGCTCATCCAGCTGCTGCTCGGCCTTCACTACATGCACGACAGGTTTGGGACACGGTCTCCATGGCAACCAGGGTTCCTCTCCCTTTTCCTCCTGAAGTCTTTCCTTTCTTTTCTTTCTGCTCCACACGTCACATCATCCATCAGTCAAACAGCTCGTCACTGAGCGGATCAGTAACCTCTGACTCTCTGCAGGAGGATCCTCCACCGAGACCTCAAGGCCAAGAACGTCTTCCTGAAACGGAACCTCGTTAAAATCGGTGAGTTTCTTCAAAAACAGAGAGAGAAAGAGAAAGTCTCTGTGTTTGTGTGTCGGCGCCGCGTTCAGCAACACAAACATCTGAGGACACAAACGAGCCTCCAGCTAATTATGAGTGTGTGTTAAAGCTGCAGACGCTGCAGAAACATCTCCCAGTGGTTCTGTTGGAGGAGTAAACGCACACACACGCACGCAGGAACACACACACACGCAGGAACACACACACACGCAGGAACACACACGCACACACACAGACGAACACACGCACACACAAACACACACACACGCACACACCCACAAACACACACACACACGAACACACACACACACACATGAACACACACGCACGAACACACACATACACATGAACACACACGCACGCAGCTGAATGACGAACAGACGGAATTAAAGTTTGTCCGCAGCCATCGTGTGTTTGTGTGTCCGTCCACAGAGACGTCAGAGTGAAGCAGCGTGAAATTCATTGTGGATCTTTCGGATCCCTGATGGATGAATTCTGCTTTGTTTGGACTCAAACCCAGCGGGCTGCACCACGGGACACATTTCATTTCACAATGTTTCATTTGGTTTTTCTTTTTGTTCTCAAAATTTTAATTCTGTAAGATTAATAATTTACGGCAAAGTGAGAAACAACAACACTCAGTTTGTCGATACAACAGGAAGATTTTCTTGTTTTTACATGTCCTTCGTGTCCTACATGTCCTTCCTGTCCTTCGTGTCCTACATGTCCTTCCTGTCCTTCCTGTCCTTCCTGTCCTTCGTGTCCTTCGTGTCCTACATGTCCTTCCTGTCCTTCGTGTCCTTCGTGTCTTTCGTGTCCTTCCTGTCCTTCGTGTCTTTCGTGTCCTTCCTGTCCTTCCTGTCCTTCCTGTCCTTTGTGTCCTTCGTGTCCTTCCTGTCCTTCGTGTCCTTCGTGTCCTACATGTCCTACATGTCCTACATGTCCTTCCTGTCCTTCCTGTCCTTTGTGTCATTCCTGTCCTTCGTGTCCTTCCTGTCCTTCCCTCACACCAGTAGTTTCTGACTGCTCGTCTGTCTCCAGGTGACTTCGGCGTGTCCTGCCTGCTGATGGGGTCATGTGACCTGGCCTCCACCTTCACAGGGACTCCATACTACATGAGCCCAGAGGTGCTGAACCAGCAGGGCTACGACTGCAAGTCTGACATCTGGTAAACGTTACCGACAGGCTGATGGAGCAGCGTGTTTGTGCGTCTCTCACAAGTTTTTGGCTTTGTTCCGTCTGTGAGTCTGTGAGAAATGAGGCTGCGTTGTTTTCCTGTGGTGTGGTTGGTTCAGAGCTGGAGGCTGAGCAGGTGCATGATGGGACGGATGAATGGACTCCTGCAGCAGGAATTCATCTCATGTCTGTTGCTGCAGGAAGGAAAAGAAAAGCCAGCTGAGCGTCGAGATTGTTGTTGTCCTGCAGAGACTGCTGACGGAGTCAGACATGAGTTGATAGGACAGAGGAGGACGGAGGAAGATGAGACGGACGTTAACGACACGGTGAAGAGCGAGACGAGTTTATCTGCCGAGTGAAGCGTCCTGCAGAGCGACGGCTTCACTCGGACACGTTTCAAACTCCTTCTACATGTTGGACAGGTGTGAACACATCTGTCGCTTGACGATCATCACTCACCTGTGACATCATCAGTCTGAGACCTGTGACATCATCAGTCTTTACTCCGAGACAACAGCAGCTCAACTTACACTAAATTAGCCGTCGTTCCTTCCGTCTCATTAAAGCAGCAGTAAATTAATTAACAGTCCAGATCAGACAGAAACTGTGAGCTGCTGCTGTTGTTTATCTGACCTCAGATCAGTCTGTGACAGGCGAGACGGAGCAGAGAGGTCAGAGGTCATCATCATGATCACGTTTGTTAATGAGAGAAGAGTCTGGAGCAGTTGTTGTTATCAGTGAGGAGGAAGACGAGCAGCTCATTAGCTTCAGAGGGATGAAGGTTTCTTCAGACACAGCTGAAGTTTTGACCGTCTGCTCGTCTTCACGTGTATCCTGAGAGAGCGACGGGGGCGGTGCAGGTCGATGTTTTTGTTTTAATCAGCCAATCACGGGTCGACCCGCCTCCTGAAACCCTCTCCGACTCTCGTAAGTCTGCAGGTCACGTTCAGAGTGTTTCTGAGGGTGTTGGTGGAGACAGACGCTCGTCTCTGTCTGAAACT
Source organism: Acanthopagrus latus (assembly GCF_904848185.1). NCBI lineage: Eukaryota > Metazoa > Chordata > Actinopteri > Spariformes > Sparidae > Acanthopagrus > Acanthopagrus latus. The sequence continues at coordinate 31,174,455 of NC_051055.1, forward strand.
GGACCGGACAGGAAACAAACAAAACAAGGAGCTAAAAGAGGCTGAAAGCTTCTGTGCAGCTGCAGAGATGATGGTGTGCTGGTTCAGCTCCATCAGCACCACCTGTCACAGCCTCCATGTATCACATCATACAACATCTAACACAAAGACAGCAGATTGAACGTGTTTGTTGAATGATGTCATCAAAGAACTTTTAGGAAACTGAAAGGAAGGAAGGAAGAAATCAAAGCTAAACTTTGTCTTCAGCCTGTGAGGTGATGTGTAGAAACACAGTGTTGATCAGTAATTATTAATACTTTGACAGAAGCATGTTTAAGTGCTAATAATGGCAGAGAAAGCTGTAGTTAATTAGTGTTTATTGAGTGATAGTTAGGTGTTTGCTGGTGTAGATAATGAGTGCAGAGCTGCAGGTTCACTAACTGACGGACGTTCTGTTGGTTGTTAGTGAGCTAATAAACAGACGGAGGTAATGAGCGAGCAGGCGGCACCGAGTGAGGAGGGCCATTAATTATCACAATGAGAGAGATCGGACTGAAACAGAGTGTGTGCGTGTGTGTGTGTGTGCGTGTGTGTGTGTGTGTGTGTGTGTGTGTGTGTGTGTGTGTGTGTGTGTGTGTGTGTGTGTGTGTGTGTGTGTGTGCGTGCGTGTGTGTGTGTGTGTGTGTGTGTGTGTGTGTGTGTGTGTGTGTGTGTGTGTGTGTGCGTGCGTGTGTGTATGTGCGTGTGTGTGCGTGTGTGTGTGCAGGTCTCTGGGCTGCCTCCTCTTCGAGATGTGTGCCCTGACTCGCGCCTTCCAGGGTCCCAGCTTCCTGTCGGTGGTGACGAGCATCGTGGAGGGAGACGCCCCGGTGCTGCCCGCCGGATTCTCTCCGGACCTGAACTCTGTCATGCAGCGGTGAGGACGAGACGGCAGAGACTCAGTGTGAAGTCTTCTCTGTCAGACACCTCGCCTCCAGCTGATTTATTATTTAGATGCAAATAAGAGGAAAACAGCTGTAAACAGAGTCGAGCTGAATCTGTCCAACATGCTCATGTGACACGTTGGTCTGGTTCTGTTTGCTGTGTGAACAGGATGCTGCAGAAACAACCAGCGTCCAGACCGTCTGCTGCAGAACTTCTCAAGACCCGGTTCATGGAGGAGAACATGAAGGTTGGAACACTTTTGTTTCCATTTGTTACTTCTGATAAACATCTGTAATGATGTCATGAACACTGACAGCCAATCAGAATCAGTCTGGATGTACAGGCTCATCTTCCTGAAAGATGAAGTCACAGCTGAGACTGTAAAGTTGTTTTCTAACTGTAGCCGACATTAAGAGACCACAGAAAAAGAAAGAGAGAAAACGGCGACATCGCGTGGCGTAGATCGTCACTTTTACAGGCCCGGGTGGCAAAACATCTGGTGACGCAACCAGGAAATGATCCAGAGGCTCGACCGTCACATTTAACAACAGCTGACCAGGTGAACAAGGCGAGTCCTTCAGAGGACGCAGACCTGAACTGAGACTCAGACTGCAGGAGCTGGACTCAAACCAGCAACCCGACTCCATCAGCATGTGACCAGGTATCAATCTGACACCTGGTCAGTGATCACATGATGACGTCCACAATCCTGTCAGAGCTGAAACATCTTACCTTCCACCTGTGTGTGTGTGTGTGTGTGTGTGTGTGTGTGTGTGCCTCATGTATGAATGTATTCATGAGTGGCTGCACACACACACACACACACACACACACACACACACACACACACACACACACACACACACACACCTATTACTGAGTAAAATATGGTATAAAAATACTCACATTCATGCATTTTCTCTGCTTCACATACACACTGGCACAGATAAGTGTGAAGACTGTGTGTGTGTGCCTGTGTGTGTGTGTGTGTGTGTGTGTGTGTGTGTGTGTGTGTGTGTGTGCGTGTGTGTGTGTGTGTCAGCAGGATATTATTGTCATACAGTTTGTCATAAATCACCGCTGCAGGCTGGTTGCTCCTCCTGTGTGGATTGGCGAGGCACCTGAAGAGAGATAACACATTTATGGACCCGTTGCCATGGTTTCCACTGAAATATCATTATGCTGATGGGATTCATTACTGCACCGCGGCACTCTGGGATATTGGAGCGCAGAGGGCTGAGCATCCCCCCTCAGAGGAAACATGCAGAAGTGTGTTGTTGTTTTGGTCGAGGAGGATTTTTCATAGTTTGTGTTCACGGTTCATCGTCTGACACGAGAACATCGACTGAAACAAGCCGAGCTTCAGTCTCGTCCCCCTGCACAGCACTGATCCTCAGCCAGCTGCTAGATGTTTTATCAACTAAGATTTTTACACACACAAAATATAATTTAGAGTTTGAAGACAAAAGACAAAGAAACAGTTCAGCTGGAAAATGAAAAGCAGAACAGTTCTGCAGCTTCACGGTGAAACACACTGAAGCAGCTGCAGACTTGATTTAAAATTGAGAAACAAGCAGAAACAAGAGACAGAATCAGCTGTTAGCACTTCCTGTTAGCACTTCCTGTTAGCACGTACAGACAGCTAACACTGGATGACTGTGGTTCTGAAGGACGTGATGTTTCTCAGGCAGGTTCTGCAGGTGTGAGGAGAGACGGGCTGATGTCGTCGGACATCAGCTTCAGGAGCTGAAGTTCGGCTGAAGTGAATATTGATGATAAATGATTGATGGGTGACAGATTGTGATCTCCACCACAGAAAATGAAGGACAGGTTCGACTTTGTGGCATCAGACGGGAAGAAAGACGCTGAGCTCATCGCCAAGAACATGTAAGACTTCTTCACTTCCTGTTTCCTCTCCACTTCCTTCTTCTTAAATCTTCGACTTCCAGCTTCTTCTAGACCGCTTGTTCCTGCTTCCTCTCACTTCCTCTCTCTTCCTCTCCTTCTCATCCTGTTTCCTTTCTTCCTGCCTCTCCACCTTTTGTTTTCATCCTCTTGCTTCTTGTCTTTCAGATTCTTCATTTCCTCTCAGCAGCTTCTCGTCTCTCATCTTCATCCTGTTCTTCCTCTCGCTGCTTCTTGTTCACCCACTTTTCATTTTGCTCATCTTCTTTTCCACTTTGTCTTGGTTCGTCCTCTCCTCCCCTTCTTCCTTCCCTTCTTTTCTCTTCTTGTAGCCCTCTTCTTCTTCTTCTTCTTCTTCTTCTTCTTCTTCTTCTTCTTCTTCTTCTTCTTCTTCTTCTTGTCTGTCCTTTCTTCCCTCAGCTCACACACACATTGTTCAGTCAGTAGCTTCTATAATTAGAGCAGTGAGCAGCGAGCTGTGTCTGAGTGTTAACCTGTGCTGTCCAACCTGTGGGTCGGGCCTCTGTGACGGGTCGGGCCTCTGTGACGGGTCGGGCCTCTGTGACGGGTCGGGCCTCTGTGACGGGTCGGGCCTCTGTGACGGGTCGGGCCTCTGTGACGGGTCGACAGATCCAACTGAAAACAATGAAAACAAAATGTGTGTGGTGTAAAAACAAAGTGTTACTGGACCGAACAAGGTCCAGTTATCACTGAAATAACTGTAGTCTCACCCCCACTGACAACACAGTGTGTGTGCATGTGCACGTGTGTGTGCGTGCATGTGTGTCGTGCGTGCATGTGTGTGCGTGTGTGTGTGCGCAGGCAGATGAAGGTTCACCTGCAGACTCTGATGGAGAGGTCCGAGGTGGAGAAGATGACGCCCAGAGAGAGAATGAGGCTCCGTAAACTGCAGGCGGCTGACGAGAAGGCCCGGAGGCTCAGGTACCACACACACACACACACACACACACACACACGCACACACACACGCACGCAGTCAGAACCAGGTGAACACGGGCTGCTCTCTGTTCTGTTGACGTGGCTCCATCAGCTGGCCTGCAGACGGTCTGACTCCTCGCTGTGTCCTCCATGTCTGCAGTTCGTTCTCTGCTCTGATCATCGGCGCCTCCTGCTGGTACCGGTGCTGACCTCGACTGGATCAGCGGGTCTGTTTCCCGCCGAACATGTCTGGATGTCCTCACAGCTCTTTAGTTACTGACAGTCAGTGATCTACAGAAGCTCGACTGTCCCGTAGAATAATCACGTCTGCATTCGTCCACTGGACACAAACAAACAGGTTCTGAAAGGTTCTGTTTGTCTCTGCAGGAAACTGGCCGAGGAGAAGTACCAGGAGATCCAGAACCGCAGGAGGGAACTGAGGAGCCGCCATTTTGAGAAAGTCAGCCTGGATGTTCTGAGTGTAAGAAAAGAGGAGAGAACCTAAGCGCAGTCAGCCGGCTCGTCATGGATTCATGTTCAATTAAACCTTCGATGAGTTAATTAGCAGCTGAGCGGTTCTGAGGTCCGCTCTCTGAGTCGGAACAGAACTCCACCATGTTTCTCTTAAAAAGAGACAAATAGCTTTTTTCCTCCAAACAACAGGAAGACGGAGCCTGTCAGAGCCGGCCAATCAGCATCCAGGACCACTCGGCACCAGGAGGGTCTCAGCCGACCCAGAAGCGGGATGACGGGAGGACGACGGAGTCAGAACCGCACGGTGAGGACAAACATCACACACTTCAAATCACAGAACGTTCTGTTTGAACACTTCAACATTTAAACAACGTATGAATCAAAATGGAGGCACAGGAAGTTCCCGGTCCGGTTAGAGTCCTGCACTCCGCTCGGCCCGGCTTCAGGTCGGCCCGGTGGACACTCGTGGCACTGCACCTGGAGCCCGGCTCAGTTCCTGGGCAGTGACTCATGGCTGAAGCAGATTTAATAACCTGATATTCATATTAATGATCCTCTCTGAAGCTCGTCAGATAAACGTCATCATGTGTTTATCTGGAAAATCCCTGTTGAGCTGCTGACGAGACAGAAACCTCGTTAGAGTCGGAGTCTCTTCTGACGGGTGACAGAGAAGTTTCTCTTCTTCTGGTGTCGTTCAGCCGTCAGCTGCTGCCGGGAGAGTTCAGACCTGAATATGAAGGAAATCATTGGTGTTTCTGTGAATCTGCTGTCAGCAGCTGAGTGTCAGAAACACAGAAGAGTTCACAGCTTTGCTTTGTTTTAATAGTTTACTGTTGTGTTTGACGGGCAGAAAGTTCTGGAGGAATGTTTGAATAAAGGAGCAGCTTCTCTGTAGCAGCAGAGCTAAACGTGTTAGCGTGCTCTCCGTCTCCCAGGTGTGAAAAACGTCTTCACATCTCAGTAACGACACTTTGAGTTGTCACCTGGAAGCCTGGAGACTCCTGGAGACTCCTGGAGGCTCTTGAAAGCCTTGGATCCCAGTTTTGGGAGCCGCTGACCTGAGATTTGTCGGCCTGATGACAAAGTGAATCCTCTGAAGTTTGTTGAGTCGGTGAGATCAGACGTGAGCCGGACGCTCCTGCAGGGGAACTGTGGCGATGAGTCGCTCAGACTGATCCAGCGTCAGCGTGGAGGAGCCGCCACACTTTAACAAGATTCACACCAGGAAAACAAAGAGTTCATTTAATGTGTTCATGTTTTGGACTCTCAGACGGGTTCTGGTTTGTATTCACTCTGTTCATGTTGGTGTGATGAGCTCAGTGTGGCTCAGACAGCAGAGAGTTTGAGATGCAGGTCACAGTCAGAGGAACTCTGACGAGCTCTTTAGCTCGTCAGAGTTCACAGAGGTCGATCGATCAGAGTCTGCTGATGGAAGCTGAGAGCAGTTTGTCTCTGAAACACCGACAAGAGAGAAACAACTTCAGTTTGGAGAGAAATTACATTTTACACCTGTCGTGCAGGAGATGTTCTCACACACACACACACACACACACACGTGTTCCTGCTCATGTTTAAGTGTTTGAGCTGCTCTGTTTCATGTTGGTTGGTGTCCTGATGAGTGCAGCTGTGGACGCTGACCCTGGATCTGTGCTGTTGATGGAGACGCTGCAGTTTGTCGTTGTGATGACGAGTTGCAGAGTTTTCTCCTCGTCTGTCGTATCAGGAGTGTAAATCTGTGACGCAGCGTGACTCCACAGACATGTTCATGTTCATGTGAGCATCTCTCCTTCACCTTCACACGTGCTGGTTCTGTACACACGTGTGGAGTTTAAGTGATTCAAAGAATCAGTCCGATCTTCATTAACGAGTGATTAGCGATTAGTGATAAACAGTTCAGTGAAACATGAACACAGAGTTGGTTTGTGTTCAGAGCACAGAGACACTTCCAGCCTGTCATCAGACGAGTCGTCGCCTCAGCAGCTTCAGCTCCTCAGACTGTTTCTGGTCCAGCAGCTCATTAAAGGTCCGGGTCGACCCACAACACAGACAGGAAGCTGCTTCATCTGAGGAGCTCGCTGGAGCTGGTCTCACTGAAAGCTTTCAGAAAGAAGAGTTAGCATGCTAACACACTGCTACACTAAGTTGGTGAGCATGTTAGCGTGCTAACGTTAGCCTGTAGCCTGTGGTCACGTGTTGAACGCGGCTGCTGTGAGTGTGATGCTGGTTGTGTCGCTGCAGGACGTTTGGATCCGATCCTGTCGGGTGGTTGAAGAACAGAACACGTTCAGTTTCAGCTCATTTCAGGTGTTTTCATGAAAAACAGATCAGAATATTCTGACGGGATAGAAACTGTCCCCGGGTCTCTCAGGTGTCTCAGGTGTCTCTGTTCATTGTCTTTGATTTATCTGTGGTTTCCTGTCACGTCCGCTCCCAGAGCCCCGCCCACTCTGATCCCAGCCGTGTGATTGGCTGACAGGGGAGGGAGAGACCTCAGAGCGCAACATGAATTAAACATCCTCCGTCTCTAAAAGTCTCCGAGCTCGTTAGCAGGAATAACTATGAGACGGGTCGGATCCATCTGGACTCAGGGCGCCGCTTCATTCATCACATCTGATCATTTTAACACAGTTTCTTATTTTATAGACTCATTTAACTGTAAGCTGAACATCAGCTCAGTCCAGGACCCGTTCACCTCCGTACCAACATGAACCGGATCAGAACTACAAGACTAACTCATTGTTATTTATTGTGTGTGTGTGTGTGTGTGTGTGTGTGTGTGTGTGTGTGTGTGTGTGTGTGTGTGTGTCAGATATCCCAGAGGATCCTCAGGCTGCAGAAGTTTATTACGACCAGGACGGATTTGACTCGTGTTCAGAGGACGACGAGACAGAGACACTTTACCTGTCTGACCCTCAGGTGAGTCCGTCTGTCTGTATCCTGGTTCACGTCTCTGTGTGTTCAGAACATCGTTATTAATGATTATTAACTTCATCTTTCCAGAACACGTTGTTGTGTTAACGTCTGTGTTTAATTTAACCAACACGACTCTGAAACTGTTGATAGTTTGTGTTTGAGCCTCTGTGCTGTTGAACCAGCTGCTGGTTTGTTAACAAGCTGAGACAGTTTAACTCCAGCTGAGTCTGAGTCTTTAATTCATCCAGTCGTCTGTTGACATTCAATTAATTCACAACTTTGCTGTTAATTGTTATTTTGCCCTTTAAGATTTGCTGCTTTCCTCTGAGGGGTTGGAGTTTATCTGCACAGCTGCAGTACTTTTACTTTCAGTCCCTCAGAGTATTAAAGTATTATTAGTTACTACAGTAAAAACATTTCCCTCATTAAACTGAACTGAGCTTTTACCTGCAGCAGAGTGTTTCTTTACCTGAGTGACCTGAAGCAGACACGCTACAGCTAGCTGCCAGGCTACTGTCCAAAACAAGAACCAGCTGCAAGAACCCGGCAGCGTTCAGCCTGATGTGAGTCAGAGTCTCGTTTGATTGGTGGACGTCAGGATTCGCTGCAGACTGACAGTAACATGCTGAAGCATCTGAAACGTCTCTGCAGACGACCACAGCTGAACTGTGATGATGCTAAATCTGCATTAAATATTCTACAATTATAAGTCGTCATAAACTCAAGTAATTAACACCGACTCGCTCTTGTCATATCTGTAATTTCATCACACACACACACACACACACACACACACACACACACACACACACACACACACACAGTGTGAGCAGAGAGGAAGCAGGATCAGTCTCTGTGTTTACACTCGGCTCATCCTCATTATCATCGCATGTTAAAAAGGCCAATTATTATTATGTATAGCTCCCTAATTAGGACAGCTGAGTATACTGTGTGTGTGTGTGTGTGTGTGTGTGTGTGTGTGAGCGCGTGAGTGTGTGAGTGTGTGTTAGCATTAGCAAGGATTAGCATGGAGTACACAATGAGGATTTTGAGGTTAAGCTTTGATTTCAGCGGCTGTTTTAATGTGACGTTTGGGCAAAAATTAACATAACACACACTGAGCCGAGAGCCTGAGTCCTCTAATTAGACACACACACACACACACACACACACACACAAGGTGTTAATTTAATGCAGACTATTAGCAGCTTATTTCTTTTTTGCAAAAATAATCCAGGAAGTGCGTTTCTGCATTGTTCCAGCTGACGGTGAATTTGAACTCATTCAAACAGTCCTGCTGAGTTTTTATAAGCAGAGTTCACAAAGCCGAACTGTAAAATCCAACATGAGGGAGGAAAGATGCTGAGCGGCTGATGGAGGGATGAAGAGTGAGGAGGAGTGAAGTCTGCAGACACGTCCTCCTCCTCCTCCTCCTCCTCCTCCTCCTCGTCTTCCTCCTCCTCCTCCTCCTGCTCCTCCTCCTCCTCCTCCTCCTCCTCCTCCTCGTCTTCCTCCTCCTCCTCCTCCTCCTCCTCCTCGTCTTCCTCCTCCTCCTCCTCCTCGTCTTCCTCCTCATCTTCCTCCTCCTCCTCCTCCTGCTCCTCCTCCTCCTCCTCCTCCTCCTCCTCGTCTTCCTCCTC
>NC_051055.1:31185728-31190728 GCF_904848185.1 Acanthopagrus latus
GACGGACCTTCGTTACAGACCACATTCCTTCTTGTTCGACCAGAAACAGCTGGACTGCTTCATCGAAGCCTCTCATACAAACAAGAGTCTCTGAAGCACTTCCTCGTGTTTCATGATGCTCAGGTTACATGAAAAGTCATGAAAGTTAAAGATATAATCTGTCAGATTTCTGCATCTAAGTGTCAAAACCAACTGGACCTTTGTTCTCCGTTAAGTTCAGTTCTGTTCTCACATCATCACAAATGTTTCCAACACAATCCTCCAGAGTCCTCGAGGGGACGCTGAGTTTCATCTGTCGTCTGTAACTTCAGGAGAGTCAGAGAGGAAGGAGGTCTGAGACCCAGACCCAACAGAACCAGAACAAAAGTCTTCAGGTGAAGCTCTGAGTGAAGTCAGCACTCAGCAGAGACTCTGGTTCTGGTTCTGGTTCTGGTTCTCTGTCTCCTCTCTGCAACGTTACGTTCATGAAGTAAAGTCCAGTTCCCCTCCAGCTCCAGTCAGCAGAACAGAACAGAACAGAACCTGGAGGTCCGCTCTGGATCACTGCTGCAGTCAGGCTGATCAACAGGAGTGAAGAGAAATCACCTTTTTAATCCCACAAATTACAAAGTCGTCTCTGAGCTCTGAGTCGCTGAACGGCTCCGGATCAGAACCAGAACCAGATGAGACTCCATGTGTTCACTCCTCCAGCAGGTCTGGATCTGCAGCAGGGCCGAGCCTGAATATTCTGGTAGTGTTTCCCACACTCAGCTATTTTTGCTACGATATAAAAATGTATGAATCCACCCGCGGCGGTGCTGGAGGCCGGTTCTGATCCGTGCTGGACCCGCAGCAGTGCTGGAGGCCGGTTCTGATCCGTGCTGGACCCGCAGCAGTGCTGGAGGCCGGTTCTGATCCGTGCTGGACCCGCAGCAGTGCTGGAGGCCGGTTCTGATCCGTGCTGGACCCACAGCAGTGCTGGAGGCCAGTTCTGATCCGTGCTGGACCCGTGGCGGTGCTGGAGGCGGTTCTGATCCGTGCTGGACACCGCAGCAGTGCTGGAGGCCATTTCTGATCGTGCTGGGACCCGCAGCAGTGCTGGAGGCCGGTTCTGATCCGTGCTGGACCCGCAGCAGTGCTGGAGGCCATTTCTGATCCGTGCTGGACCCGCAGCAGTGCTGGAGGCCGGTTCTGATCCGTGCTGGACCCGCGGCGGTGCTGGAGGCCGGTTCTGATCCGTGCTGGACCCGCGGCGGTGCTGGAGGCCGGTTCTGATCCGTGCTGGACCCGCAGCAGTGCTGGAGGCCGGTTCTGATCCGTGCTGGACCCACAGCAGTGCTGGAGGCCGGTTCAGATCCGTGCTGGACCCGTGGCGGTGCTGGAGGCTGGTTCTGATCCGTGCTGGACCCGCAGCAGTGCTGGAGGCCATTTCTGATCCGTGCTGGACCCGCAGCAGTGCTGGAGGCCGGTTCTGATCCGTGCTGGACCCGCAGCAGTGCTGGAGGCCATTTCTGATCCGTGCTGGACCCGCAGCAGTGCTGGAGGCCGGTTCTGATCCGTGCTGGACCCGCAGCAGTGCTGGAGGCCGGTTCTGATCCGTGCTGGACCCGCAGCAGTGCTGGAGGCCGGTTCTGATCCGTGCTGGACCCGAGGTTGTAACTCGCTCTGTGTTCCATATGAACACAATAAGAGCTGTGAATGTTCTGAGTGATGAACAGAACCTCCAGCGGGCTGCTGGTCTCGGAGCAGCCGAGCAGTTTACTGTGGCAGATAATGAAATCTAATATTTATTGTGTGCTCGCTGTGTCGAGCAGCAGCTTCAGCTCTCTGTGTGTAATCAGGTGAAGTGAAGCAGCAGCGGGACGAATTACCTCCATCACTCGTCTCCTCGGCGCCAAAACCCGTTAAGATCTCATCAGTTTCAGCTCTCACAGCCTGAAGACTCACCGAGGAGCTCCAGTCTCTGAACAACTGACGGTCGATGTTTCTGCAGCATTTAAACCGGAATTTATTATTTACGTCAGTAACTCATAAACCTGCAGTCGGATGTGTGTGTGCCCTGTGTGACGGTGCCATTAAAGTGAATGTGGACGGTCGGACCGATGGTTCCACGCCCACTGATGCCTCTGAGCAAGATACCAGATACATGAACAGACCTGAGTGTCATCAGCCGGCAGCTCCACCTGAACCTGTAGATATCTAAATCCAAAACGGCTGGAGAAACAAAAAGAAATGAGGAGAATGTAAAAGGAATATTTGATTATCAGTTGTTTAGTTTCTACCTGAACTGAGTGAAGTCTTGTAAAATACCTGTAAAGGTTTTATTAGGTGACGCTGGACCGAACTGTCTGTAGAAGGACGAGAATGAGGAAAATATGAAGTGACTTCATCAAAACTGTCATCAGGAAAGTTTCCTTTTAATTAAACTGCAATTTTATTGATCAGATTCTGATAAAATGGCCAAAAACTGTGACTCAGTACACGTGATGTATGTGACGCTGTGTCGAGCGTTTGACTGCAGCCTGAGTGTTCAAATGAACTTGAACTGGCTGTGGATCAAACTGGATGAACTTCCTACGAACTCTCTGCTGCTTCGCTCAGAACTAACGAGTGAAATAAAAGTGTCACATTTAAAAGATGTTCAGCTGTGAAACAACTTGCTGAGTGATGAGAGTGAAGAACGTCTGAAGTCGAGGACGTGAACGATGAAAACAAGTTAAACTCTGAGAGGAGAGACACGTTTATTCAGTCAGTCGGCTGTCAAACCGGATTTATTTGGTTTAGAAATGTGAGGACGTTAGTTTCAGTAGCTGGACGGCAGGAAGCTGAGAGACAGAACTGTGAGGTTTTAAAGTCAGAAGTCGAGACGAGTCGTGTGAACAACACGATGTCGTCTGCGTACAGTTACACCGAGCTGATGAAAAGAAGGCGGAGAGGTAGTTTTCAAACCCGACCATGAGAAAGATCATGCAGCTCAGTCAGACTCTGCGAGCGACCAAACGTCTCTGAGGTGATTCACCTCGTCCTCACTGCTCTCAGAAACACTGTTCCTGTTCTCCTCCTCCTCAGGTCACTGAGCTGGAGGCCATGATGAAGCACATGCAGAAGGTTCTGGAGGAGGAGCTGAGTGGTGAGTCTGAGTGCACATGAAGTTTAACATGAAGTTTAACATGAAGTTTAACATGAAGTTTAACATGAAGTTTAACATGAAGTTTAACATGAAGTTCACATATACAGTGTATGTAAACATAGTGCTTTGCACACTAAGAATACCCTGTGAGTGTATGACAGTATTACACTTACTTACGTCTCGTCCAACACAAACGAAGACAAACTGGAAGTAAAAAACAAAGTAAATATAATAATTACTGAATGTAAACGACTTTAAATCACAACTTTTATGTAGAACAGCAGCGAGCGTGATGATTAGCAACACTGTCATGTTATTAAACGTGATATAAATATGATGAACTCCTGAGCAGCAGCGTGATTCAGGTCTCAATGAAGTTCCCATCATGCTTTGCGCTCCCTGTGTAAAGATCTGATGTGAAGGTGTTATTGTAACTGTACTGATGAAGATGAAGATGAAGATGACAATGAGGTAACCTGTATAAAAACTGTTTGATCAGTCCGTCCTTCCTGCGCACACGCTGAATGTTAATGTCCGGATGTTTCTTCCTGCAGTCGTCTTCGTCTCTCCGCCCTTCACTGTTTCCACGGAGTTATTCCTCCTCCTCCTCTCAGCCTTCAGTTCCTGTTGGCTTGGTTCAGTCACAGTCTGTCCTCGGCTGTGAAACCTGTTCGTCTCGCTCCGCCGACCTCAGAACAAAAAAAACCCTGAGCTGAGCTGAAGATGAAACTCGTGTCCCGTCAGAGGAAACACTGAGACAGACGGGTTCATGGGATGAAGCCTCAAACACACATCTGACATCTGACATGTTTCATCCTTCAGATAACTTTTGGTTGTCAGAGGCTGTTTGAAATGTAGAAAGAGACACTGTGACGATCATTTCTTCAGTTTTTAAACGTTTGGCCCTGAGCTGCTGTTCTCAGTTCAGCCTCCGACAGTCAGCGGTTCACCGTCAGCAGGATGAAGTGATATTAACTTGCGTCACAGCGTCGTTAACGAGGTCTCGCTCGTCCTCTCAGCCTTGAACTGCAGCAGACTGTAAAATAAATCCATAACCATAAATCCAAGACTGATTATTATCCATCGTGCACGTTGACAACAGTTCTTGTTGTCAGCCGTCCACTCGCAGTCTCCGTCTGTCAACCAATCAGAGGCTGTGCTCCCTGACCGAGGGTCTTTGTCAGACTGTACAATATCTCTAATCTCTGATGAGTTACAGTGACTGCTGGATATGAAACGTTCCTCCTCCTGCACTCTGTAACAGCTGCTCCTTAACTCCTGTGGCCGTTAACGGTGTTTGTGTTTGTGTTTGTTAGCCGCGAACTGAAACTACGAGTGTGCTTGATGAACACACTGATTGTGTTACTGTACAACACTGATTGTGTTACTGTACAACACTGATTGTGTTACTGTACAACACTGATTGTGTTACTGTACAACACTGATTGTATTCAGGAAGTAATTCATCAAAATGTTTCAGTAACAGAATAATTTTAATTCAGCAGAATCACTTCATTGATTCATAAAACACGTGTTTTAAATGATTCTGTTCCACTTTAACAGAAACGTGTCAAACAGACACGATTCAAATGTGGAAAATAAAGAAACTGCTGACACTCTGCCTCCATCTCATGTTTTTAAATTTGAAATAGATTAAAAATTAAATTAAATTACAAGCTGAACACACACACACACACGCACACACACACGCGCACACGCACGCACGCACACACAGACGCACGCACACACACACGTACACACACACGCACACACAGACGCACGCACACGCACACACACACGTACACACACACACACGCGCACACACACACTCTCTCTCTCTGGATGATTTCATTCATTATTAATACTTGTAGTTTTACAGAAATATTCTTCT
>NC_051055.1:31195728-31198228 GCF_904848185.1 Acanthopagrus latus
AAGACATAAGCTGACCTCAGATCAGCTGTGAGACAGTCGCCGGGCCAACGAGACGAGAGGACACATACACAAACACATCATCTCCTGTTTTTATTCACATTAGAATATAAGAATATAAATAAATGTAATAAAAGACATGAACTTTAACAGTCAAAATGTTTTTTGAATGTTGTTTGATATGTTTTCTGAACAGCAACAGAGCTGTGACCTCACAACATGCTAACGCTGATGTTAGCTTCTGTTGGAGAAGCTAACGCTGGGTTAGTGGTGTTAGCCTGTTAGCTTGTATTGTTAGCTCTGACTATCAGCAGCTCTTTAATTCACAGTTTGTCTTTCAGCCTTCAGCTCATTCTTAATTTTTCATTGTTGTATGTAATAATGTAGTTTTCAGTTTTTGGGGCATGAATTATAAACCAACATGTGAAGGTGTGAACTCTCTGTGCTCATGATTACTCTGCAGGTCTGCTGTGAATATTCAGCTGCTGTCAGACGAGCGCACCGTGATTACAGTTTAATTAGACAGAAGTCAGTAAGTGCTAAGGAGTCGTCTCTGATGTGATGAGGTGTGTCGTCAAAAACACAGTGAAGATCATCAGCTGGAGAGGAGGAGCGACCTCTGACCCGACACTGCCTGTGTGACTCATACGAGTCCAGGAGGATCAGTCCAGCAGGTCCAGCAGGTCCAGCAGGTCCAGCAGGTCCAGCAGGTCCAGGAGGTCCAGCAGGTCCAGCAGGTCCAGCAGGTCCAGGAGGTCCAGCAGGTCCAGCAGGTCCAGGAGGGAGGACGTGTTCACGACGGGCTTCAGGTGAAACATCATCAGGCTTTTCCCTCCATTTTCTCTCTGCAGCTGTAATTCGCTCTCACTCGAGGCTCCTGCAGAGTGAAAGCTCTGAGCCCGAGAGCGCTGAGGGTCCACGTCTTCTCCTGTAATAAATCGGGTCAGAATAAAGACGCCAGCGATCCGGTTCATGTGCGTCAGACTGCAGCTGTCCTCTGAGTCCAGACGGTTATTGAGTCCGTACATCAAATTAACTGCTGTCAGGAGGAGATTCAGAGGAGCAGGTGACCTCAACCCTGATCTACTGAGAGAGCTGGAAGTGTCCAGGAGGGAGCAGCAGGTCAGCTGGTGGTCCGGAGAGTCGGCTCAGGGTTCATAATGAAATGAGTCAATCATGTGGTGATCACAGCACCAGCACATCGTCACAGTGATGGTGGATGTGTGGAGGAGAAACAGAGAGGAAGAATGTGGAGCTGAGAGGAGGGGGAGGGGCTTTAACAGGGGGTGGGCTATATGGGAGGAGCTTCAACAGGGGGATTGGCTCTATGGGAGGAGCTTCAACAGGGGAATGGGCTCTATGGGAGGAGCTTCAACAGGGGGATTGGCTCTATGGGAGGAGCTTCAACAGGGGAATGGGCTCTGACCTCCAGACAAATTTCAGTCTCACAGAGAGACCTGCAGACGGGTCTGTGAAGACGACCCGGTGCAGACGGGTCTGTGAAGACGACCCGGTGCAGACGGGTCTGTGAAGACGACCCGGTGCAGACGGGTCTGTGAAGACGACCCGGTGCAGACGGGTCTGTGAAGACGACCCGGTGCAGACGGGTCTGTGAAGACGACCCGGTGCAGACGGGTCTGTGAAGATGTGGACACAATAGTTTCTGGTTTCAGATTGTTTCAGTCTCATTTGGTCCGTTTCCTCTCCTGTGAGTGGACGCGACCCGGGAGCAGCCAGAGATCCAGCTGGATCAGCAGGACTCTGATCCGGCCGGTCAGGTCTGATGGTTGAAAAATGCTGTGGGTCTCAATCGGCACACAGTCCAGTCCAAAACATTTAGTTCTGCGGTGCTGGTGACAGTTCTTCAGGCAGACACAGAACTTGTTTCAGCACTAGAAGAAGAAAGAACAGTTAGAAAACAAGAAGAGAACAAGAAACGTGAAGCAGCTGCTGAATATTCATGAAACATAATGACAGATAATCAGCGGTACTGATCCGAGAGTCTGCAGCTGGACTCACACACACAGCAGACTTCTCGGACCTGCGTTTCACTCAGCTGATGGTTATTTATTTAAGAAACAGAAGATGTAGTGAAGAAGCCGCTGAGCTGTGCTGTGACTGTCTGCCCTGAGTTCTGCCTGCAGGCTGCAGACGCCTGACAGCCTCTGACACGAGACCAGTGACCCGGTGTGAATCTGAGTGACTTGGACCTTCATGAAGAGAACATTCAGCTGCAGACGAGTCATCAGTCTGCAGGACTTTCATGAACTGTTCATTCTACAGAGAAAAGCTGTGAACAGTCTGTTTTCCTCATTAACCTCCTCTGCAGCTCAGCTGGAGTCAAAGCAACAGTCTCATCAGAACTGGTTCTGTGTCGTTGGGTCTGTGGGGCGCCGCGCTCTCTCGTCACGCCTCTGTGCAGCTCAGCGGTTGGGGGTTTAAATCCCGCCGGAGCTGGTCGGCATGACAAGTTCTGCTGAACAACAGATGTTTGTGGTTTTCA
>NC_051055.1:31208228-31233228 GCF_904848185.1 Acanthopagrus latus
TGACGAGGAGCGCCGTTTGTTGTCCACGTGTATCGAGCGTGAGGCCGCTCGCCATCTCTCTCTCTGACATGTTACCTGCGAGCTCCCCGATCATCCGTCTCACTTAAAGAGCGCTCGGCCCGTCGTTCTGTTCAGCTCGCCGCGAGGAGTCGGCCCAGTCGCTGCTGCCAGCAGATAAACAGCCGGGAGAGTCGAGGCTTTGTTCAGCTCCCACACCGATCATTTACGAGCGGTCCGGCCCGCGGACACATAATGGGCTCCGTAATGAGCAGCTCCACACGGAACAATGCAGCAGATTGAGGTTCGTCTCAGATAACAGAGCAGCAGTCATTGTCTCCGTCCTCCATCATGATGTTTACATGCAGCCATCAGCAATCAGCGGGTCGCCACACAGAACACAATGGTTCTGGGACGACCTGGACTCATTTTCTTAGAGTCAACAGCTCATTGCTCCTGCAGACATTCAATCCTCCGACGGAGCCGCGAGACGTTATTAGTTCTAATTTCCTCCGTTCACTGATGAATGCACCTCAACACATCCTCCATGTTTCCCTGCAGTCCTGATGAGTTCAGCCTGGTGGTCACCTGACAGCCTCATCACAGTCAGGACACACAGCTTCACCGCACTGATGAGACACAACGAGCACAGATTACACCAAACAGGATGTTACATGTTCGTTACTGGAGCGTTTAAACGCTGTGATGAACTAATGACGTGAGACAAACTGACTGTCGCTCCTCACAGGGACGGGACATGAAGCAGCTGCAGGTAGAAACCACTCAGCTGACTCAGTGGAGGTGTGCTGGTTGTTTTCTGTGTGCTGTCGTCACTCTGGTAAACTTCTCGTGATGAACTCTCCTGTTTCCTGCTCCACGTCTCCGCTCACCTGAGTCTCCACTTCAGCCTCGTCCTCCTGAGGTCGGGGAGTCTCGGTGCTGATGTGAACTCTCTCACACTCAGACCCTCGTTAGACAACACAGCAGATCTGTTCATGCTGCCACCCTCCAGAACTATCACAGCTGGTTAGAGCTCGATGGCTCATCAACAGGCTGTTATCATTTTACAGGAAATGACTGTAAAATACCACAGAGACCACGCTGCTGCCTCAGACGACCTGCACAAAGCCGAGCAGAGATGCAGCTTCAGTGTGAGCCGCCCGGCCGATAACTAAATGGAGATTGTGCTCCACCTCTGCACAGCACGCCTGCACAGCACCACCACAATCCTTCAGAGCACAGAGGGTGAGGAGGAGGAGGAGGAGGAGGAGGAGGAAGATGGTAAATGAGCTAAAGCCTGGCTTGGACCAGCAGCTGGTGCCGATCCAGCAGGTGCAGCAGGAGCTCTGTGGGTTTGGACAGTAACACAGTAACATGTGAAGATGTTCTGTCTCTACACACCGATGATGTCATCAGACTCCTGGTCTGTAAATCACCTCTGTAGTGTAAATCACCTCTGTACTGAGTCCTCTGTCTCTCTTCAGTCCTCGTCCACCAACAGAGCCACGTAGCTCCACGGCTAACTGAGCTTCTCGCTCACAGCAGCTGCAGAGAACAATGAGCAGCAGTTAGCTTCAGTGTTTAATACGTTCACTGTTAACTTGTGTACACACGGACGCAAGTTTTAATGATTTAATGTTGATGCAGGAAAGAGACTCACACACACACACGCACACATCCGTGAGCCTCACAGTCATCAGCAGCTAATTAACAGACCGAGCCCAGAGAACAGAACAGAACAGAACAGAACAGAACCGCTTTGCTTCCAGCTGAACGCTGCGACGGGTTCTGCTGCACAGCAGAATTAACTTGTTTACCGTCTTCGTCAGCTGATTAGTGTTTTAAGAACAGATACTGACGCTCAGCTCACACTGTGATAAACACATTTATTATCTTCTTCACAATAAAAGCATCCGGTTGTTGGAATGCTTTTAATGTGAAGCAGCAGCAGCAGGAAGGGTCCGGTGTGATTCAGCTGAGTTCATCAGTGAATGGACCAACAGAACCACACCTGGACCACAGGTGAGACATAAATAACCAGCTGGAACCAGGAGAGGCAGGTGATTATTGGTTATCAGCTGAAAATAATCCAAATCCTGCATCCCTGTAAAATCCACCCGGAGTGGTTCTGGTCCCGTCCAGTGTAACACCAGCATCTGAGGTTCTCCAGATGTTTCCAGAACGTTTGTTACATGTTAAAACCAGCTGGACGTCCTGCAGCCTCGATGGATCGACACCAGCTGATACATGAAATACTGATGATCAGAGTCCGGCCCGGCTCACCTCACCAGTGTCGGCGTGATGCGGTTCTGTTTCAGTCTAATCCAGTTGTCAGAAGTCTGAAGCGGACCTGCTGTTATTTTCACAGACAAACTGCTTTTTAAAACGTGAGACGGAGTTACAGAGAACAGAACGGCTCGGTTCTGATGCTGAGTGATCCATGATTCTGTCCTGCAGCAGCTTTAATCTCTTCTTCTGTTTATTCAGTCCAGCATTCAGCGTTTTGTCTCAGGTTCTGTTGAAGTTCTGTTTTTGTCACAAACTTTCCACAGAGACTTTTCTAACGAGCTTCCTGTGGGCTCACATGTTGTTGCTCTGCAGCCTCGTTACGCTGACGCCTCGTCCTCTTCACACAGTCGGCCATCAAACAGCTGCAGGTTCAACAGGTTCATCTTTCACTGAGGTGACACACAAACACTCTTCATGTCGCTGTGGTACCGAACTCTGGACCGTCGTTAGGAAGAGACAGACGACGAGATGAAAACACCTGCAGAGTATCTGTTAGTGATCCTGAGACGTCTGCTCGTTAGGTTCCCTGCTGAACGATGACTTTCTGCTCTTCTGGATCACTTTTAATCTCTTTGCTTCCTGCACTTGTGATTTGTAATTGACCCGACCCAAAACACACCAGAACATTCATTTAACGAGAGGAAATGCTTTGTGAGGGCCGACACAGTCTGAAGGACTCTTCCACTAAACATGATCAGCATGTGTTGACTCACACACGTGTGAACACACACACAGTCGTCATCAACACACTGGGCGTGTGTTCTGACAGGAAGCAGAACCTACAGTCCGGACCAGGCAGAACCTCTGCTGCATCATCATCACACACATTATTACAAACATCATCTCATTTCTTCCTCATCTTCTTTCTTTTATTTCCTTTTTTCTACTCAAACATCGTCCTTCATTTCTGACAATAACATGATAATATTTAATAATAATAATATTTTATCATTTATAAAGATTTAATTCTAAACAAGCTTCCTCGATTTCCCCGCTGGCTGCAGCTCCACCGCTGCTACTGTACAAATATTACAACAGTTCATTATTCAAATATTTACAGAATTAATGAACGAGAGCATCCGGAGGTGTGTGTGTGTGTGTGTGTGTGTGTGTGTGTGTGTGGTTGGATATGATAATGAGCTTCCTGTGTGGAGCAGCGAGCCGTCACTCAGATCCGCTCTCATCCTGATCCAGAACCAGCAGCTGGCAGCGAGCTTGTCCATCCCATAATGACTGAAAACAAACACTGATCACGTTCTTACACGTCGTTTCACTCCGACACAAATCTGGTGCTCGAGCTACATGGCCAAAAGTATGTGGACGCCTGAATGTCTGAGTGCAACACGATGATCCGGCTTTTTAACATTTTTTTCAGAATGTTTTGAGGCGTCTTTGAGAACATGAGGATGTGTGGGAGTGTCCTTACAGAGTGTGGGAGTGTCTTTACAGAGTGTGGGAGTGTCCTTACAGAGTGTGGGAGTGTCCTTACAGGGTGTGGGAGTGTCTTTACAGAGTGTGGGAGTGTCTTTACAGAGTGTGGGAGTGTCCTTACAGAGTGTGGGAGTGTCTTTATAGGGTGTGGGAGTGTCCTTACAGAGTGTGGGAGTGTCTTTACAGAGTGTGGGAGTGTCTTTACAGGGTGTGGGAGTGTCTTTACAGAGTGTGGGAGTGTCTTTACAGAGTGTGGGAGTGTCTTTACAGGGTGTGGGAGTGTCCTTACAGAGTGTGCGAGTGTCTTTACAGAGTGTGGGAGTGTCTTTATAGGGTGTGGGAGTGTCTTTACAGAGTGTGGGAGTGTCTTTACAGAGTGTGGGAGTGTCTTTACAGAGTGTGGGAGTGTCTTTATAGGGTGTGGGAGTGTCTTTACAGAGTGTGGGAGTGTCTTTACAGAGTGTGGGAGTGTCTTTACAGGGTGTGGGAGTGTCGTTACAGAGTTTCAGAGCCTTCAGCACCACTTGTGGTCGTTGACATGAAGACCGGTTGAGTCAACAACCCCCAAGTGGCCCTATAGACTCTGAAACACGTCCAGTTGTCTATGATACAGCACTTAGCATCCATTACTAACAAATAGCCCACCATGCTAATGCTAACACAAAGGTCTTTATCTCATCTCAAACAGAAAACACAGAAACCGACTCAGCCTCTCAGAAGACGTGAACTGAGATGAAATGAGTTTTTGTCTCAGCTTTTGTTTTGAAAATCCTTCATCGCCATGGAAACAGACAGACGATGATGATATAAACACAGTGTGAGAATTTGGGGTGACATGTCTGAGGTCAGAGGTCAGAGGTCAGAGCGGTTTCGTCCTCGCTGGCTTCCTATTGGCTGCTCCTCATTAACCTCCTCGTTAGTCGTCTGCTGAGGTAATTAAAGACCTGCTGAACCTGTTTTAATGACGACTTCTGAGGTCACGACACTTCAGAGAGAAACAGCAGCTGAAGGTCTCGACATCAATCAGCTGTTTGTGACTCTGAGCCAATCAGAGTGAAGAGATTCTGCTGAGTCATGACAACAAAGTTCACTCTGGGAAGTTAACGTCACAAAGTTTCACCCAGTGCTTCCCAGATTATCTGAACAAATGTGTTCCTCTGAGTTATAACAATTAGCAAATCAAACATAGCTGCTATGCTGAAGAGAAAAATGTTCTTTAAGAACGTTTATGCAAATGTTCATGAGATCAGACGGTGACGAGACATCTCTGAGCCTCTGAAGCCTCTTCCATGTGTTCCCACCTCCACCAGTCGTCCCGTCTCCTGTGAGACTTCCTGCTCGCTCCAGGACGAACGATTAATTGTTTTAAACTTTCACCTCCAGATCCATTTTTCAAAAGACTCGTCTCGGTGAGTGACAGCAGAGGAGGAAGACGAGAGAGCGTTTTAATGGAGCTCCATCAGAGACATGATCATGCGAACGATCAGATTTCAGTCTAAATTAAGAACGATTGACAGGAAGTCCAATCATCCGATCCTCTCTGCAGCCAATCAGCTGACAGACGTTCAGACGTTGTTGTCTGGACTGTCAGCTCTGAATCTCCGTCTGCCGCCTCATTAAGGTTTTAAACGTGCTGAAACTTCGGCTGAAGTTTGGTCAGACTTAATTTATCGGAGCTGCTGCTGCTGCTACTGCTGCAAAATAGGTCAGAGGTGAAAACAGAGAAGAGACATCGACGAGGACAAATCAATAACTGGTAGCTATTAATAACCTCACAGTAAGACACAGATCCTGAATCCTCTCTGAGTCTGACGTCGTCACACTGGAGAGACGTGTTTATATCTCTGTCCTGCTGAGTTCCACTGGAGGCTTTAACAGCAGATCTGAGGTCTGATCGTCCCCTCGTCTTGTGTTTGCAGCTTCATGGTGAGTCGGTGGCATCTCACAGTGAATCTTTTGTCCTGTTGACAGAGTTAATGACCTCCTTTCATCCGCCTCCTCCTTCTCTAGAACCCGTAACGCCTCCGAACAGAAGCAGCCGAGAGGTTTAATTACTGCTGCTGTTGTTCTGCGCTGAGGATGTTGATTCTCCCTCATTTTACTCTCACAGAAACAACACACAGGAAACGTCTTCACGCTGACCGCCGGACGCCTCCGCGTTTAGAAATGATTCTCTGATATAGGAATAAATAAGTCAAACCTTCCTGTGAGCAGAATATCCACCAATCAAAAATCTACAATTCCCCGTCGGCCATTTTCCTCTGATGTCACACTCAGCTGGGAGCTCGACATGTGGAATGATGAATTTTATTTCACAGCTTCCTGATTGATCAGCAGCTGAAAATTCAATGATTCAATAATCAAACACGTCACCTGTTAGCATCCACAAGAAGCTAACAGTAGCATTCAGCCACTGCCTAGCTAACATCACTGTAGTGATACACAGCATGACAAATAAATTAACTCTAGAAAATCGGCACATTTATCTTGGCCTGGATGTGGAACACACTGGATGTAATCAAACTGAAGTGGCTAAATGCCAACATTAGCTAATAGGTCATCAGATGTGTTGTGGGGAGAAACATGGCCGACGTCCCACCAGATGCTCTCGACCCGTCATTTTTCCAGCAGATCAATCAGGGAAACAAAATGGCCGCTGTGTGACTGGTCAGTGAAGATGATGTCATTTCATCTGAAGTTTTCACTTTTCCAAAATAAAAAAAAAAACAGATTCAACTGTGAAGATTTGTAGATTTAACAACCTTGTTAGCATCTCTGGCTAACTAGCTGACGACTGACAGTCTTCAGTGGATAAACAGCAGATTATCAGTCCACAGCAGTATTTTCTGGGTTTACAGGTTATGTTGGACTAAAGCTACTGGATGATCCTGTTTCAAGGTTTAAGCTAATGTTTCTGTTCTGGTTATTGTTCAAATATCATCAGAATATGAAAAACACGCAGCTGTTCGTTTAATCTGAGCTCTCCGTCTGTTCTGTGTCGGAGGGAAGGAACGTTTTTCTGACTTGTTGACAGAAGCTGAGTCATTTATGAAATCTTGCAGGTTCAACACAGCGACACACTCACATGTTACTGATAAAACTTTTATTATCATAAGTCACTTTGTCATTGTTTTGCACACAATACTGCATGTTAACACAACGATAGGTCACATGACCCGACGCCTGCCCTCTTTGTTCAACACAAAGAACAGAAACACAAAGAACAGAAACACAAAGAACAGAAACACAATGAACAGCTGTCATGATCACAAATCAAAGAACCTGAGTGGCTGAACAGAATGTGGAAATGTCGCGTGCACCAGCATCAGACACAACGCTGCTCTGATCGTTCATCTGCAGCCGGACTGAGACGCCGCAGGAAACAACAGTAGAGCTGTTGTCAGCAGCAGTGTTGATAATCTTGTCACATGTGATGTGCAACACTGATCAGGTAAATTGATCCAGAATCAGGAATCCGAGAGTTTATTAATCGTCAAACTTGTTGTAAGACGGCAGAAACACCACTAAAACGAACTAAAGCATTTAAAACAACTGCTCCTGACATCCAGAGTGGTTACTGCAGAGCGATGGACTGATCCCTTCAGGTTCTGGTTCAGGTTTCTTCAGATCGACCGGCTGTTTGTGTCAACAAACACTGCGATGCTCACATTTGGTCACAAGTTTCTGCAAGGAAGAAAATACCAGAGAAAAGTTTCTAGTAAAAGTTCTGAGCTTTAACTCGGACCTTTTTTGTTGAAAGGAACATGTTGAGATGGTTCTTTCCTGTAAAGCTGTTTGGGCCCTAGGTTCTGGTACGAGGCCCGGGGAACTCACTGGAGAGGTTACAAACCTCACCCAGCAAGGGAAGTCATAAAAATACTTTCTGGTGAAAAATAACTGCTCTGCGTCGCCTGGTGCCACCATGACCCGGATCAGTGAGAGCAGAATTTCATGAACAGATGAATCAGGAAGTTGAGTCACTGTTAGACTATCGTGCTCTGCCTGGTGCTGATCAGAAGAACCTGGATTAGTGGCAGGAAAGGAATGGATGGATCTAAAGCTTGATCCTGACTGAAGACTTGAGCAGAGATTAGGAAGTTTACACTGACTGGAGAAAGTCTGGGTGGAGCTCAGATCCTTCTGATGGTTTGGGTCGATGCCTCAATGTGGAGTTTTTTCAGTGTCCTACCAGAAGAAGAGCAACTGGAAAATCGCAAACCAAGCAGATCCAGAACCCACGGTGATCCACTGAAGGCAAAGCTCTTGATTCACTGATCTGACTGGACCGAGGATCTCTGGACCCCCGGGAGGAGCTGGAGGACGTAACTGAGAAGGATTTCTAGACAACCTCGCTCAGCTTGGTGCCACTGACAAGGACTCTGATACATGTGTTCAGTGTGGAGTTTGATTCTGACTACTGATCTGAGAAAAACTGAATTTTAGGAAGTCTGCATTGACAAGAGCACGTCTGGGTGAAGAGGTGTGACAGGTGCTGCCTCCTGCTCACCACCCTTTGGAGTTCTTCTAGTAAATCCAACAAGACCCAGAAGTTCTTGATGGAGAAGCCAGATAACACATTTGGACTCTTCAGCAGCGTCTGGAGAACCAGGTTAGACATGGCATGAACTTGTAGAGCTTCAAATGTGATGCTGATGACCCAAAGGTCATGATTGTAAGATCACAAGAATCCATCTTTCCCAGCTTCAAACTGTGAATGTGTGTCTTGGAGAAGCTGGCAGCTACTGGTGTGGTTCATGTGTGACGACCAGTGAGAGAAGAGACTGTTAACGCTCCTCAGGAGGGTCGATGTCGACTGTCAGAACAACAGAGTCCGGTTCATTCTGCACTGAGGCGTTTTTCTCCACTGGCTTCAGTAAGAGTTTGATTGGTGGCAGTGCTCTCCTGCTGTTGATCTGATTGGTTGAAGACAGCCTGTAATACTTCCTGGATGTGTCCTCACTTCTCCAGACGGTTTCTAGTGGCTCAGTTTCACTCAGGTGAAGGAATCTTCTGACCAGTAAAGTTACCTGAGCACTGCAGATTCACTCCGACCGGGATGACAGAGATTATTCAAAGATAACTGAAATAATGATGTCTGGACTGCCCACATGCCCTGATGCTACACAGCCTGGATGGATGGGCATGGATGGACGGATGGATGGATGATGGATGGATGGATGGATGGATGGATGGATGGATGGATGGATGATGGATGGATGGATGGATGGATGGATGGATGATGGATGGATGGATGGATGGTGGATGGATGGATGGATGGATGATGGATGGATGGATGGATGGATGGATGGATGGATGATGGATGGATGATGGATGGATGGAAAGTCTGATCTTAACTTAAGCTTAAATGTTTCCAGAACTGACTGCAGGTTCAGCAAACAGGGCAGCTGAAGGACGTGATGGTTCAGATGTCAACAGTAGAAGAAAACCCAACAACTACAAAGTGAATCAGTTCCTCACAGGCAGGTGAGAGGACAGGCAGGTGAGAGGACAGGCAGGTGAGAGGACAGCCAGGTGAGAGGACAGGCAGGTGAGAGGACAGCCAGGTGAGAGGACAGACAGGTGAGAGGACAGACAGGTGAGAGGACAGACAGGTGAGAGGACAGGCGTCACGGCACTAATAACCAGAAACTACCACCATAATCTAGTAAACGCTCCAGAGATACTCAAGTTGTGCTTTTAAATCTACTCACACATTTTGGTTGAGGTGAACATGCTTGAGAGTAGAACAGCCCCGTCATCGGGAATGTTGTAAACGTCATTATTACTCATATTATTCACGACCAGGAAACAGGAACCACAAGGACCGAACAGTCCCGCATGGAGATTTGCATGCAAAACAACAGTTCATGCATCTGCCTTGCCTGGAGATAGAAACACGGGAGGATGCAGACGTCTGTGAAGGCATTTCCAAAATGCTTTACAACATACAAACTTTACCAAATTTAGCAAAATCTCGAGAAACTTTTAGAAAAACAAACCAGCCGGTGGGGGGAGGGGGGGGTTATACATTCCTTCATCGACTGATCCCTGCCCGGCATGCTGTCTGCAGGGAAGCAGCGTCTGATCCGTCACTGCTGTGTGTTTGTGTGCTTCTCATGTCCGTTAAAAACACTCCTGAAAGTTACAGTCAGCTCAGCCTCTGTACGGCCTGCATGCACAACACATGCTAAAGGTGCTACAGTTAGCATTTTATACACCGGAGTCGGACCACGACACTGGTACTATTCACGACCCAGAAGCCTCTCTGATTTTTGCCACGAATAATCACTGACATCATGTCACTGGAAACTCAAAATAGTGTGTGTGTGTGTGTGTGTGTGTGAGTGTGTGTGTGTGTGTGTGTGTGTGTGTGTGTGTGTGTGTGTGTGTGTGTGTGTGTGTGTTTGTGTGTGTGTGTGTGTGTGTGTGTGTGTGTTTGTGTGTGTGTGTGTGTGTGTGTGTGTGTGTGTGTGTGTGTGTGTGTGTGTGTTTGTGTGTGTGTGTGTGTGTTTGTGTGTGTGTGTGTGTGTGTGTGTGTGTGTGTGTGTTTGTGTGTGTGTGTGTGTGTGTGTGTGTGTGTGTGTGTGTGTGTGTGTGTGTGTGTGTGTGTGTGTGTGTGTGTGTGTGTGTGTGTGTGTGTGTGTGTGTGTTTGTGTGTGTGTGTGTGTGTGTGTGTGTGTGTGTGTGTGTGTGTGTGTGTGTGTGTGTGTGTGTGTGTTTGTGTGTGTGTGTGTGTGTGTGTGTGTGTGTGTGTGTGTGGCAGTGCTCTCCTTAACGACATGGTGACCAGCTGCTGTGACTGTGAGCTAACTGCTGACATGCTAGGTAGACAATCAGAGCAGCTAGCTGGTCGGTTAGCTGGTCAGTAGCTGGTACAGCTAGTACAGTAAAGTAATGCTACATAGCTAAAACAAGCTATCAACGGCTACTTGGTAGAGGTGTAAACCCTGTCTGTGTAGGTGACTGAGGTCCAACAGAACCGAAGTTCTGGTGCATCTCAGCCTCTGTGCTTTGACTGTTTTTGCATATTCTGTGTGCAACGGGCAAAACATGATGCAAAGATATCTGACCTGTTGCACTTCTGTCTCTAACAGCCGCCTCTGTCGTCTCTTTAGAGACACAGCTGGACGTGTGATATCTGCCACAGAGCAATCCAGCAAAACTTCCTGTGAGTCCAGTGTTGGTTCTGGTTGGCCTCGCGTGTCTACAGTGACTATATGAGCCTTTTCTTCAGGGTAAAACGCTGCGTGTAGCACCTTTAACATCGACAAAGAACAAAAGACAGTAAACATGTTTCTCAGTCCAGGTGAGGTGGCGGCGGCGGCGGCGCTCAGGGTCCAAACTGCCTGGAAGACTGGTACTGGCTGGGCACTTTGGGCTTGATGCCCTTGCTGTTGTAGTAGTCGACCACCTGGTTGGGCACCTCTGCTAACACGCTCTTAGCCAGAGCAGCTGGAGACGCCTGCAGAAGAAGAGGAGACAGAGGAAGCGTCAGTCAGGAGCATCGTGGAGGCTGCAGGCGGTTCACACTCGTCAGCTTTAGCTTCAGATCATCACTTCACACCATGAACATCAAACTGCAGCTCATCACAGCCGGCGTTCAGCTGTGTGACTGTCGTTTAGTTTCACAGCTGTAAGCGAGAGTCTCTTAAATTCTGTTAAATGAAGCTGGAACATTTGAAAACAAACTTTTGGCTCCTGTAAAATGACAGTTACACATTAATATTGATTGACAGGACAGCAGAGAACCTGAAGCAGTCAACAGCTCCGGATCTGAGCCGAGCAGCTCCAGAATCCGGCTCTAAGCTGACCACTGTCGTCTGCTGCTCTGAGCTACTCTGAGCTCCAGCACTCGTCTGTGGACACGAGCTGCAGTTTCTGACCGAAGGGATGAGATGGCAGCTACCACCGGCCCAGATGAGTTTCCTCTGGAGGCTCGTGTGACTGTGACAGACGGGGTGAGGAGCTCAGAGTGGAGCCGTCTCAGTCCGGATGATCGGACTGTGGAGGGAGGAAACACGAGACTCTTCATGGAGCGTCTGCGTTCAGCTGCAGCCTCACAGCCGTTTATCTGAGCGTCGATTTACAGACGTCTCAGTGTTTCAGTGTCTCTTTTGTCCCTCCGGCCTCGCTGACAACATTCACTGTGACATCACTCACGTCCTGCTCAGAGGATCAGAGTCCATCAGCTGTCAACATGCTGTCGTCATGGAGACGAGACACACGTGCAACCAAGAAACAACCAAGAAACACAGACCCAAACTGTTACACACTGCCGTGATGGAGCTCAGCAATGTGTCCTGTAGCTGGTGTTAAGTGTCGTGTCTAGAGCTGCGAGGCCTTCAGGCTCCAGTTCTGCAGTTAGACTGCAGTCAGTACATGAACTGCAGTGACCACAGTGTCGCCTAAATCAGAATCCGCTTTTCAAAAAAGGAAAGAAAGACAAAGAGTGTCAACCTGTGACCCAGTGTTTCACCATGACCGGTGGGGAGCCTTCAGTCTGAGGCTGTTAGCCTGTTAGCTTAATATCTATAGTGAAATAAGCTAGCTAGCTACAGGCTAGTGTTAGCCTACATTTCATCAACATTTAATCAATGCAGGGAAACATTCAGCAACATATTCATATTAAATCACCGTCCCAGCTGCCCAGTCTGTCCTCCCAGTCTGTCCCAGTCTGTCCCTCCATGTCCCAGTCTGTCCCAGTCTGTCCTCCCAGTCTGTCCCTCCATGTCCCAGTCTGTCCCAGTCTGTCCTCCCAGTCTGTCCCAGCTGCCCAGTCTGTCCCTCCATGTCCCAGTCTGTCCCAGTCTGTCCCAGTCTGTCCCTCCATGTCCCAGTCTGTCCCAGTCTGTCCCAGTCTGTCCCTCCATGTCCCAGTCTGTCCCAGTCTGTCCCAGTCTGTCCTCCCAGTCTGTCCAGTCTGTCCCAGTCTGTCCCTCCATGTCCCAGTCTGTCCCAGTCTGTCCTCCCAGTCTGTCCAGTCTGTCCCAGTCTGTCCTCCCAGTCTGTCCCAGTCTGTCCTCCCAGTCTGTCCCAATCTGTCCCTCCATGTCCCAGTCTGTCCCAGTCTGTCCTCCCAGTCTGTCCAGTCTGTCCCAGTCTGTCCCTCCATGTCCCAGTCTGTCCCAGTCTGTCCTCCCAGTCTGTCCTCCCAGTCTGTCCAGTCTGTCCCAGTCTGTCCCTCCATGTCCCAGTCTGTCCCAGTCTGTCCCAGTCTGTCCTCCCAGTCTGTCCCAGTCTGTCCTCCCAGTCTGTCCAGTCTGTCCCAGTCTGTCCCAGTCTGTCCTCCCAGTCTGTCCAGTCTGTCCCAGTCTGTCCCTCCATGTCCCAGTCTGTCCCAGTCTGTCCCAGTCTGTCCTCCCAGTCTGTCCAGTCTGTCCCAGTCTGTCCCTCCATGTCCCAGTCTGTCCCAGTCTGTCCTCCCAGTCTGTCCAGTCTGTCCCAGTCTGTCCTCCCAGTCTGTCCCAGTCTGTCCTCCCAGTCTGTCCTCCCAGTCTGTCCCAATCTGTCCCTCCATGTCCCAGTCTGTCCCAGTCTGTCCTCCCAGTCTGTCCAGTCTGTCCCAGTCTGTCCCTCCATGTCCCAGTCTGTCCTCCCAGTCTGTCCTCCCAGTCTGTCCAGTCTGTCCCAGTCTGTCCCTCCATGTCCCAGTCTGTCCCAGTCTGTCCCAGTCTGTCCTCCCAGTCTGTCCCAGTCTGTCCTCCCAGTCTGTCCCAGTCTGTCCCAGTCTGTCCCTCCATGTCCCAGTCTGTCCCAGTCTGTCCCAGTCTGTCCTCCCAGTCTGTCCAGTCTGTCCCAGTCTGTCCCTCCATGTCCCAGTCTGTCCCAGTCTGTCCTCCCAGTCTGTCCAGTCTGTCCCAGTCTGTCCTCCCAGTCTGTCCCAGTCTGTCCTCCCAGTCTGTCCCAATCTGTCCCTCCATGTCCCAGTCTGTCCCAGTCTGTCCTCCCAGTCTGTCCAGTCTGTCCCAGTCTGTCCCTCCATGTCCCAGTCTGTCCCAGTCTGTCCTCCCAGTCTGTCCTCCCAGTCTGTCCAGTCTGTCCCAGTCTGTCCCTCCATGTCCCAGTCTGTCCCAGTCTGTCCCAGTCTGTCCTCCCAGTCTGTCCCAGTCTGTCCTCCCAGTCTGTCCAGTCTGTCCCAGTCTGTCCCAGTCTGTCCTCCCAGTCTGTCCAGTCTGTCCCAGTCTGTCCCAGTCTGTCCTCCCAGTCTGTCCAGTCTGTCCCAGTGAAGGAGCTGAGCAACACTGTGTTCATGCCCGTTAGCATCACTGCAGGGAGTCTCTGTCTCTCTTTGTACCATTACAAAAAGAAAATTAAATATTTATTAATGAAAGAAATTCAAACACAAATTATTTTCTCACATAATGATCAATGAGGCAGAGAATAATTAAAATAAACAAGTCGCTCGAACAGATACGTCAAGTGCATCATCATCATCATCATCATCATCACCATCATTATTAAAAACAGTTCTGAAATAAAAAGAGCATGTGTCTGTGTATAATATAATTCAGCTATCAGTACAACAGAGTGTTTGGTCAGCAGTTTGGGACTCTCACCTGCTGCAGACTGTGTGACTCAATACAACTCTCAGTACAATCACAGAAATGTTTACATTTTCTGGAAATCAGAAGATTAAATCGCAACAACCATAAAGTCTATGTATTTATTCACTCCAGATCCAGAGTGACCAGCCGTGAGTCTGCAGCTGTGGAGATAAATCAGAGCTGCAGGACGACAAGGAGCCAGTGAGCAGTAACCAACTGTCATGTTGTTCTTATCACTAATCTGGGAATGATAGTCAAAAATATCATAAAATGCAGTTTTAGATAAAACAGCATCACATTTATTCGCCTTTTCATGGGGCCCAAACTCCCTGAGCGTGCCCTGCTGTTACTGTGTGCTGGTGAGGAGACGAACTAAACGTCCTCCAGGCGAGATTTTTGTTCACATGAAAGAATCAGCGTCGTCGTTTTAACACTGATTCAACTCTGAGTTTATTTTATTTCAGTAGAATCTGAAGTCGGTGTTTCCTGCAGGGAGTCGGACGCATCATTAACACAGTTCAGCACCGCTGTGAACTAATTACAAACTAACTGGCAAAACTAAATAATGCAGGATTTTAGGCCCTCAGAGACGTACGGAACGATCTCAGATGATAATCTACACATGGAGCCTGTGTGGACATCGTGGTGTTACAGCCTGAGCTCTTCTTCTCTGGTGGATCATGGTGTCGCTGTGAGGGCGACTCTGTTGGTCACATCGTCCCTGCTCAGAAACATTTCCTCCTTCTGGGCCGAAGACAGAAACTGTTTCATCACACAGATGAATCCCAGGAGGGTAAATACATCCAGCGCCTGTAAAATGAGTCCAAACTGCAGAGATGGATCCGGGCTGCGCTCTGCAGTCTGTTACCTTCACACTCGTTAATGACTGAAAATTCATTTGAGAGAAGAAGAAAAGGCCCGTGCTCCGATCGGCTGGCAGATTGTCCCTCCATCTTCCTTCTCAGAGGCTGAAAACTCATTTCTTCAATAACTTCACACTCGTCTCGTCCTCCTCCTCTTCCAATATGCTCTGATCCTCATTCAGCTCTCTGCTCTCGGCTTATTGCTTCCCTCTAATTCACAGTCATCTGCAGTTACTGTCGGGTCACACATAGTTATATATATATATATATATATATATATATATATATATATATAATATATATACACACACTCTGTATAATTGTGTATCAGGAGGAGATTGTTAGAATTAACACACCATCTGCTGCACATATTTAGAGGTTTTCAGCTCCGAGCCAACAGAACAGGACGACAACAAGTGTTTCAAAACTCACACAACCACAACACACAACTACAACACACAACACACAACACACAACACACAACACACAACACACAACACACAACCACAACACACAACACACAACACACAACACACAACACACAACACACAACCACAACACACAACCACAACACACAACCACAACACACAACACACAACCACAACACACAACCACACAACCACAACACACAACACACAACACACAACCACAACACACAACCACAACACACAACACACAACACACAACCACAACACACAACACACAACCACAACACACAACACACAACCACAACACACAACCACAACACACAACACACAACACACAACACACAACACACAACCACAACACACAACCACAACACACAACACACAACACCAGGTGAGAGCTGGACTTCATCAGGTCATTAGTGCCCGGCTCCACGGCTCCACGGCAGGAAGCAGCTGCCAGAACCGAGCATGTGGAACACTGAAGCCGTCACTCAAACTGTCCAACATCCAGTCAGACTTTCACAATAAAGCTCGCTGACAAATACTTCACACATGAGTTTCACATGTGATCAGGTAATCAGGTTATTCACCTGTGTAACTGACATTACGGCACTTCAGAACAAATCAACACTGGACCAGAACCCTGCTCTCCTCACATGAGACCCAGCTGAGCTGACGTCAGCGCGCTGTGGTTCTGTCTCACACTGGGCCGGGCTGAGAAACAGACGCAGCACGATGAAACTGCTCGACCCAAACTCCTCGAGGCAGCGAGGGAACATTTCATGCAGGGGGAGCGTCGGATCAGGGATCAGAGTCGGTCAGAACTTCTGTGTAAACACACGTCGGCCTGATGATTATTATTCCATCAGTCCGTCTGACAGACTCACATGCTTGAAGTTGCGGAAGGGGACGAACTGGACGATGTCCCGGAGGACGGGCTCTCCTTTCGGCGATCGCAGGATCCCGTCGTCGCCGTCCAACATCTGCATGTCGCTGAAGTCGGCGTTCCCGATCCCGACGATGATGACAGACATGGGGAGGTGGGAGGCCTGGACGATGGCCTCCCTCGTGTCGGCCATGTCGGTGATGACGCCGTCCGTCAGGATCAGCAGGATGAAGTATTGCTGCGAGACAGAACACAAACATCAAGGCTGATAATCAGCTGGTTACCAGACTGTCATCCAACAAACACGCAGAGCTCACAGATAATAAACACACACAGCATCACTGACATCAGCTCGTGGTTTGTTACTGTTGACTATTACAGTTTTTTTCAGTGACTAACAAGCGTTTGTCCAATCAGTTAACACATTTTCGAAGCTCTAAACACAATTAGCACAGCATCGGACTTCTGTGGCCATACCATTCACACATTTCATGTCGTTTTCACACAATATGCAGTCAGTGAACACATTTCCACAATGCTTACATTTTCTTAAGAGACACGCGATACCTCCCAACAAAATTATGGATTGTTTTTGTATTATTTACAAATGTTAACACACAACATGCCACAATAGCAAAAACAATACTCCAAACCTTAGATACAGTATAAAATCCTCTACTTCTGCACTGATATAAGTTCAAAAACAATATATCTCAGCTGATAATGAACTAGCAATTGAATAATTGACACACAGCTGATTTATGTGGGGTAAATTGGGCCAACTACAGCTGATTCCAATGATTTCAGCTGCATTGATAACTATAAAAGGAGGACTTTGAGGAGTGATTTCTCTTGGAAGCAGTAAAAAGAAAAACATTGTAATGTCTGGACGAGGAAGAGTACGAAGGAGAGGTGCAGGTGTAGTGAGAGGTGTAGTGAGGGGGGCAGGTGCAGTGAGAGGTGTAGTGAGGGGGGCAGGTGTAGGAGCAGGCCCAAGGAGAGGGCAAGGTAGGGGTATAAGAATGCGTGGTGGTGGCATTCCAAGGGCTACAAGAACGGTAGTCAGTGATGAAATTCGTGCCACTATCATTGACCATGTCATCAACCATGGTCTTTCACTAAGAGAGGCTGGTGAAAGAGTGCAGCCCAATGTGAGGCGGTCAACAGTTGCCTCCATTGTACGCATTTTTCGACAAACCAACAGGTATGTATTGCATTTTACATGGATTATTTGTATTCTCACTTGACATGTCAATACAGTAAGGCCATACAGAAACGCTAACATAGAATTTTTTGTCCCTCTAAAGGATGCAACGTCTTCCTCCCTCTGGGGGAAGAGGAAAGCTCCTCAATAATGATCAAGAGCTTGCCATTGTGGAAATGGTAGTTGCAAATAATGCAATAAAACTCCATGAACTGCAAACTCGGATTGTAGAAGACAATGACATGTTTGAAAATGTTGACAGTATCAGCCTCACAACAATTGCACGGACATTATCCAAACACAGAGTGCGGATGAAGCAGCTCTACACTGTTCCCTTTGAGAGGAATAGTGAAAGAGTCAAAGAGCTACGGCAACAATACATCCAGGTATAGTGAATATTCAATTCAATCTTCAATTCTAAAAGCTTTGCACTTTGCAAGCAGGTAACCTAGACAGTACAGCACTGTAATTGGTTACAGCATAGTATGGTGTACAGTAATGACATGATTTGCATTTGAAACTTTGTTTCAGAGAGTTATGGAATTGGAGGCCAACCAGGCACCTCATGAGTTCATCTACCTTGATGAGGTGGGATTCAATCTGGCCAAAAGGCGTCGTCGTGGACGAAATGTTATTGGACAAAGGGCCACAGCTGATGTGCCAGGACAGAGAGGGGCAAACATAACAATGTGTGCGGCGATTTCAAACGCAGGATTGCTGCTTCACAGATGTCAGGTTGGACCCTACAATACAGAGCGCCTCCTTGCCTTTCTTGATGATCTCCACCATCACCTCATCCCACAGCAGAATCAAGAAGGTGAAAACATGAGGACCTTTGTGATCATCTGGGACAATGTGGCATTCCATCATTCCCAAGCAATTACAGCATGGTTTGAAGCCCACCCAAGACTAGTGCGTCTGTTCCTTCCACCCTATTCACCTTTCCTCAACCCCATAGAGGAGTTCTTTTCTGCTTGGAGGTGGAAGGTTTATGACCATCAGCCACATGACCAGATGTCCCTCCTTGAAGCCATGGATGCTGGCTGCAGGGAAATCACAGCTGATAACTGCCAAGGGTGGATCCGTCATACTAAACGCTTTTATCCCAGGTGCATTGCCTTGGATAATATCAGATGCGATGTTGATGAAAACATGTGGCCTAACCCTGAAGACCGCAGAGATTAGATAATTACTTTAGAAATGTTGTGCTTTTACAGTTTTTTTCAGTGACTAACAAGCGTTTGTCCAATCAGTTAACACATTTTCGAAGCTCTAAACACAATTAGCACAGCATCGGACTTCTGTGGCCATACCATTCACACATTTCATGTCGTTTTCACACAATATGCAGTCAGTGAACACATTTCCACAATGCTTACATTTTCTTAAGAGACACGCGATACCTCCCAACAAAATTATGGATTGTTTTTGTATTATTTACAAATGTTAACACACAACATGCCACTATAGCAAAAACAATACTCCAAACCTTAGATACAGTATAAAATCCTCTACTTCTGCACTGATATAAGTTCAAAAACAATATATCTCAGCTGATAATGAACTAGCAATTGAATAATTGACACACAGCTGATTTATGTGGGGTAAATTGGGCCAACTACAGCTGATTCCAATGATTTCAGCTGCATTGATAACTATAAAAGGAGGACTTTGAGGAGTGATTTCTCTTGGAAGCAGTAAAAAGAAAAACATTGTAATGTCTGGACGAGGAAGAGTACGAAGGAGAGGTGCAGGTGTAGTGAGAGGTGTAGTGAGGGGGGCAGGTGCAGTGAGAGGTGTAGTGAGGGGGGCAGGTGTAGGAGCAGGCCCAAGGAGAGGGCAAGGTAGGGGTATAAGAATGCGTGGTGGTGGCATTCCAAGGGCTACAAGAACGGTAGTCAGTGATGAAATTCGTGCCACTATCATTGACCATGTCATCAACCATGGTCTTTCACTAAGAGAGGCTGGTGAAAGAGTGCAGCCCAATGTGAGGCGGTCAACAGTTGCCTCCATTGTACGCATTTTTCGACAAACCAACAGGTATGTATTGCATTTTACATGGATTATTTGTATTCTCACTTGACATGTCAATACAGTAAGGCCATACAGAAACGCTAACATAGAATTTTTTGTCCCTCTAAAGGATGCAACGTCTTCCTCCCTCTGGGGGAAGAGGAAAGCTCCTCAATAATGATCAAGAGCTTGCCATTGTGGAAATGGTAGTTGCAAATAATGCAATAAAACTCCATGAACTGCAAACTCGGATTGTAGAAGACAATGACATGTTTGAAAATGTTGACAGTATCAGCCTCACAACAATTGCACGGACATTATCCAAACACAGAGTGCGGATGAAGCAGCTCTACACTGTTCCCTTTGAGAGGAATAGTGAAAGAGTCAAAGAGCTACGGCAACAATACATCCAGGTATAGTGAATATTCAATTCAATCTTCAATTCTAAAAGCTTTGCACTTTGCAAGCAGGTAACCTAGACAGTACAGCACTGTAATTGGTTACAGCATAGTATGGTGTACAGTAATGACACATTTGCATTTGAAACTTTGTTTCAGAGAGTTATGGAATTGGAGGCCAACCAGGCACCTCATGAGTTCATCTACCTTGATGAGGTGGGATTCAATCTGGCCAAAAGGCGTCGTCGTGGACGAAATGTTATTGGACAAAGGGCCACAGCTGATGTGCCAGGACAGAGAGGGGCAAACATAACAATGTGTGCGGCGATTTCAAACGCAGGATTGCTGCTTCACAGATGTCAGGTTGGACCCTACAATACAGAGCGCCTCCTTGCCTTTCTTGATGATCTCCACCATCACCTCATCCCACAGCAGAATCAAGAAGGTGAAAACATGAGGACCTTTGTGATCATCTGGGACAATGTGGCATTCCATCATTCCCAAGCAATTACAGCATGGTTTGAAGCCCACCCAAGACTAGTGCGTCTGTTCCTTCCACCCTATTCACCTTTCCTCAACCCCATAGAGGAGTTCTTTTCTGCTTGGAGGTGGAAGGTTTATGACCATCAGCCACATGACCAGATGTCCCTCCTTGAAGCCATGGATGCTGGCTGCAGGGAAATCACAGCTGATAACTGCCAAGGGTGGATCCGTCATACTAAACGCTTTTATCCCAGGTGCATTGCCTTGGATAATATCAGATGCGATGTTGATGAAAACATGTGGCCTAACCCTGAAGACCGCAGAGATTAGATAATTACTTTAGAAATGTTGTGCTTTTATTATTTTGAGCTTTTTGCATTTTTTTTCTTTTTCAGAATGTTCTTTTGTGTTTCATGGATATTTTGTTCACTTTACTGTAAGCAGTACTGTAAAAGTGTTCTGTTCTATCCCACTGTAAACAGTACCTATATCTACTGTACCTCTTGTAGTAAACAGTAAATGAATAAAAAAATGATTTGGTTTTTAGTGGAATGCTTTTACATACAGTTCCCAACCAGGAAATTTAGTGTAGAAATGTTGTATTGCATGTTTTACATGCAAATATCTGTAAAACTGAAACAAACACAAGTCTATGCAGTAATATCAACAATAGCCAGTGTTTTGAAGCCTGGTGTACTTTGACTGACTGCATGTACCTTCTGAAGTGAAAACAAGTGTTATTCTTTGACAACATAATGTCATTGTGGGTCAGATTTCCAGTGTTTTGGTAAAGTTAGTTTGTACAGAGAAAGGTGTGTTCTATTTTGAAATGAAGAGTTAGTATATATTTAACAATATGTGTTTTTGAGAAGAAAATTATCCATTTGGCCAATTGTGCTTTGTAGGTGTGAGTCTGTGTTAAGAGTTTAGAAAAAGTATCAGAAGTATGGGTGAGTGCTTGTTAGCGACTGAAAAAAACTGTATTATTTTGAGCTTTTTGCATTTTTTTTCTTTTTCAGAATGTTCTTTTGTGTTTCATGGATATTTTGTTCACTTTACTGTAAGCAGTACTGTAAAAGTGTTCTGTTCTATCCCACTGTAAACAGTACCTATATCTACTGTACCTCTTGTAGTAAACAGTAAATGAATAAAAAAATGATTTGGTTTTTAGTGGAATGCTTTTACATACAGTTCCCAACCAGGAAATTTAGTGTAGAAATGTTGTATTGCATGTTTTACATGCAAATATCTGTAAAACTGAAACAAACACAAGTCTATGCAGTAATATCAACAATAGCCAGTGTTTTGAAGCCTGGTGTACTTTGACTGACTGCATGTACCTTCTGAAGTGAAAACAAGTGTTATTCTTTGACAACATAATGTCATTGTGGGTCAGATTTCCAGTGTTTTGGTAAAGTTAGTTTGTACAGAGAAAGGTGTGTTCTATTTTGAAATGAAGAGTTAGTATATATTTAACAATATGTGTTTTTGAGAAGAAAATTATCCATTTGGCCAATTGTGCTTTGTAGGTGTGAGTCTGTGTTAAGAGTTTAGAAAAAGTATCAGAAGTATGGGTGAGTGCTTGTTAGCGACTGAAAAAAACTGTAATATTACAACGTCTCGTGTCTCTACAGAGGACGACTGAACACTGAATCAGTTTCTCTGCAGATCTAAACTGTTTCAGTTCTGTGTCGACAGCCAGTGGAGAAAAATAAAGTTTCGCAGGATAAAGTTGATAAATGTCATGAATAAAAATCTCCCTGTAAACTTTCCCCAGCAGTTCTGAGGTCATGAAGACTTTGACTCTTCTGAACATTTCAGACGTGAAGTGAAATCTGTTTCCTCTCTCACTGCACACGAGCACAATTAACGTCAGCTCGTTTGACATTTGCAGTTTGACAGCGGCGGTAAGTCGCTGCAGAAGTCTTGTTACGTTCTGACACGACGTCACATTTTCAGACACGTTTAATAAAGTCAACAGTTTGTTCCATCAGCAGCACGACTCTGCAGCAGCAGCCTGCAGCGCTGTGAGCAGCAGAGTCTCACCATGGCCTCTTTGGTGTGAACCTCCTGTGAGGCGGAGTTGGCCACCTTCTGGATGATGGGGGCGATGTTGGTGGGACCGTAGAGCTGCAGCTTGGGGAGGCAGGCCTGGTAGGCCTCCACCACACCCTGGATCCCTGAAGCACACAGAACCAGAACATTTCAGGACGATACTTTCACCAAACACACAACATGTTTCCAACTTTTCCTGCAGAAACAAGAGAAGCCTGAAACACATTCAGCAGCTCTGGAGGCCCGTCAGGCTCACTGTGTGGATGCTCAGGTCCCAGCGTCCCAGCATGCCCGGCGGCAGAGATGTGATTTAATGTGTGAAGGTCACTGAGAGCACACACACGCACACGCACACACACGCACGCACACACGCATGCACGCACGCACACACACACACACAAACACACACGCACGCACACGCACACACGCATGCATGCACGCACGCACACACACACACACACACACACACACACACACACACACTCTCTCTCTCTGAGCCTTAATTAAGAGTGTCGGTGTTAAACTGTCTCCATGCTGATCGATGACCTTTAGCACCCATGGGGCGAGAGACCTTCAGCTCAAACAGAGTCCGTCTCTCTCTCTGACCCAGGGAACGGACCAGGACAGAACAACATGGCGCAGCAGGGAGGAAGTGTGAGCCCGGTTCTGTCAGGCTGCTGAACGGACCACATTTACATTTCACTTTCCACCGACCACTCAGAGCGTTCACAACACAGAGAGCTGACCTGCCAATCAGCAGTGCCACAGGACTTCCTTCACACACACACACACACACACACACACACACACACACACCTGAACACTCTGTATTCTCTCACCTGCACACTCTGGGTTGTCCTCGTTAAAATTCACAGCGAAGTCATGAGAGACCTGGAGGGGAGAGAAAGAGAGAGAGCTTCAACCATGAAACAACTCACTCCACCTCTCGGTTCACCTTCTTCATCTGATCTGAGCCGCTGACCGACTCAACAACTGACTCACAGACAGGTGAGCAGGTGAGCAGGTATACACAAATATCCAGTTTTCAGTCGTTTCCCTGAACCTGGACTATTTGTTGGGGACTATTTTCTGTGGCGGATGAATCTACAATAACAGAAATATGACACAGAAAGATGATCAGCAGACGTTTCTGTTTCCACGTGGAACAACTTCTCATCATGTGATGTCTGATTTAACTCACTTGTGAAGATGTGACGTCATTTTAACTTCACACTTTAAAATATAAACTGAGACTGAAACTTCAGACTGGAGTCAGACTTGTGTTCTTCAAGGTAACTCTGTATATCTGTTGATAATCTGTAGATAACCTGTAGATAATCTGTAGATAACCTGTAGATAATCTGTAAATAATCTGTAGATAATCTGTAGATAACCTGTAGACAATCTGTAGATAACCTGTAGACAATCTGTAGATAATCTGTAGATAATAGTTCTGATGAATTAAAAAATGAATACTGATGTGTGTTTTATAAATGTCACCTCGACTCTGCATCACAGGTCGTCCTAAAATCCTCCTAAAGCTGTCAGACGCTGCTCGTCAGACGCTGCTCGTCAGACGCTGCTCGCCGTCCGACTCACTGGCAGTCTGAGATCTGATTGGTTCAAAAGTTTCAGTCTCACTTTGACTTTCTGTACTTTTCACTTTAGTACAAAGAGAAAATGCAGCATGAAACAGCAGCACCCCGGGGAGACGAGGAGGAGGAGAAGGTCGGCTGGTAATCACGGGCGGGTGGCAGGGTCCGCCTCGCTCGCTCCAGGCCTCCCCCGCTGACGGAGAGCATGCTGGGAGAGACGGCGAGCTGAGCAGTTAAATTACCTTGTAGTCAGGCGGGATCTGAGCACCGAAGCCGAACGCCGGGAACATTTTGTCGCTGCGAGAGAAAAGAAAGACAGACAGAGTGAGAGGCTGGAGGAGGGCTCCTGATTGGCTGACAGCGGGAGTTAACGAGCTCATTCAGACCGCGGCTATTTCAGTACAAAGAGAGAAGTGACTTCTGATTGGCTGCGGGAGTGATGGTGAAGCTGAGCGCTGATTACTTCCTGCTCAGATCTCACGAGGGGCAAGTGAAGAAAAGTGGAAGAACAGGAGAAAACAAACAGTTGCTGCTGTTTAAAGTTTTTATTCGCCTGCTTTTATTCAACCTTCATCACGTTTGGTGCAGCACAAGTTTTCTGTTTGTTTTCACTCAGTGGACGAGAGATAAAGTCCTGCAATCGTGACCGTTTGCACACATTGACTGCGGGTGATAAATGAAGCGGTCACAACGCAGCGGTCCTGCTCATCTCCTCTTCAGCTCCCTGCTCAGCCGCACAGCTTTTCTCTCCGATTCTCTAACTGAAGACATGTTGTAACTTCAAGGTTTCTCTTCACAGAGAATAAAATCCAAC
>NC_051055.1:31238228-31243228 GCF_904848185.1 Acanthopagrus latus
AACCTGCAGCAGGAGAGAAGGTGCAGCAACATGCGGCTCCCCGAGGAGGCGACTGATTCATCATTAATGTTTTTGTTTGCTTCTGTTTCCCTTCTGCTGCATCTGACGGCTCCACTGAATAACTACATATTAATCATGATTATTACTACAGATCCAACAATGCAGCAGTTTTAAAGGAGCAGTCTGTGGTTCTGTTGAGGACATGTTAATGAGCAGAGAAAAGATCCTCAGCTAACAACAGACTAGATACTCAAACACGAGCGCAACACATCAGAATCAGTTTGTTAATTTATATCTGTTATTAATATTCTCAATATACAAAGCAACTCGCTGTCAAATAAATGTAACATACCATCAGGGACGTCTGTGCATCTTTTGTTCATGAATTCATCTGGTCGCCTTTTCATGAGCAAATGAATGAATGGAACTGTTTCATGTTGATGAAGGTTCTCAGTCATCTGGGTTCTGGTAAGTTCTGTATCATAGTTCAGCTTCTTCACTTCTGACAAACTGGAAAAGCTGCATACTCTGTAAGGACACTCTGTATGGGAGTGTCCTTACAGAGTATGGGAGTGTCCTAACAGAGTGTCCTTACAGAGGACACTCTGTATGGGAGTGTCCTAATAGAGTGTCCTAACAGAGTATGGGAGTGTCCTAATAGAGTGTCCTAACAGAGTGTGGGAGTGTCCTAACAGAGTATGGGAGTGTCCTAACAGAGTGTCCTTACAGAGTGTCCTTACAGAGTGTGGGAGTGTCCTAACAGAGTGTCCTAACAGAGTGTGGGAGTGTCCTAACAGAGTGTCCTAACAGAGTGTCCTAACAGAGTATGGGAGTGTCCTAATAGAGTGTGGGAGTGTCCTAACAGAGTGTCCTAACAGAGTGTGGGAGTGTCCAAACAGAGTGTCCTAACAGAGTATGGGAGTGTCCTAACAGAGTGTCCTTACAGAGTGTCCTTA
This sequence comes from Acanthopagrus latus, assembly GCF_904848185.1. NCBI lineage: Eukaryota > Metazoa > Chordata > Actinopteri > Spariformes > Sparidae > Acanthopagrus > Acanthopagrus latus. Next base: position 31,239,185 of record NC_051055.1, read on the forward strand.
CAGAGTATGGGAGTGTCCTAACAGAGTGTCCTAACAGAGTGTGGGAGTGTCCTAACAGAGTGTCCTAACAGAGTGTGGGAGTGTCCTAACAGAGTGTCCTTACAGAGTGTCCTTACAGAGTATGGGAGTGTCCTAACAGAGTGTCCTAACAGAGTGTGGGAGTGTCCTAACAGAGTGTCCTAACAGAGTGTCCTAACAGAGTATGGGAGTGTCCTAACAGAGTGTCCTAACAGAGTGTGGGAGTGTCCTAACAGAGTATGGGAGTGACCTAACAGAGTGTCCTAACAGAATATGGGAGTGTCCTAACAGAGTGTCCTAACAGAGTGTCCTAACAGAGTATGGGAGTGTCCTAAATGGTAATATATATGCTGAAAGGAGAATAATTAATTTGGCCCTGATAGCCGTGTAGTGAAATTGGCCTGTACATACAACGCTGTCTCAGCTGATGCAGTGAAGTTCAGGTATAAACTATGAAATAAAAATATCCAGGTAAATGCAGCAGATGTAGTCAGTTCCATTCCCTCGCTGCAGGAGCGAACTGACCTCGTGCTCACGGCTGCTGACAGAATGAGCTCAGAGGGAATCTCCTGGATTATCATTACGCATCAGCTGATGTATCGAGGGCAGAGCCGCCGCTGAAGACGGATGATCCTTCGTTACCAGCGGTTCGTTAGTGATCCGGCCCGTAAACCTGCTCTCATTCTGTCATCTCAACGACTCGCCTCTTAAAACATTTGCCTTCATTTCCTGCCTCAACTCAAGCTGCTCATCCATCAAGTGTAAATTACCTCGCAGCCGTCACCGCCACTCAGTCGTCCGGCTCCGTGTTGAGCTACAGCTCACTCTGTGTCGCTCATTTCAAGCGGCCGTTAACTCATTTTGAAGCGAGAGCTCCTCGCGTGTCAAGTGTCATCGGGCTAAATGTTATCTGGCTTATATTCGGCGGCAGGATTCCCCAGACTCTCCTCGCTCAGCGCCTGAGCCCCGTTCAGCATCGTCTGGCAGGAAATGTCAGGTTACTCAGGCTGCTCAGCGCTACATAATTGGTTCCTCTAACAGTCTGCCACCCAGACGCCTCGGAGAAAACAAGAAGAGGAGCAGAGCGCCGAGAAGAAGCTGCACTTTACTGGAGAATAAGATTTAATGCCATAAACTGCTGGCTGTGATGTTTAAATATGGGAGGAAACTATAAACAGTAATCCACTGATGAGACGCTTTTTAAGAAACGCCAAGATCCAGTTTCTACTGCTCAGAAGAAAAGAGCTTCTACAAAGAGCCACTTCCTCAGCAGTGAGGAGCGTTTGGGTCCTAATTGGCCTCCAGACACGATGATGAGTAATTATTAAAGAATCAGACGTGTGCATCTGTTTCTCTGTCAGCCACGCTGACAGTGTGGATGGAAACAACAGGCCGGAGTCCGACAGTCTGCAGAGCCACAGATAAAAGTAATGCAGTCGAATTACACTGAATTATCAAGACTCAGTTGAACTGTTTTTATGAGGCATCTCAGACGGAACACGTTCAGTCGAATCAAACTGAAACACTCGAGTTGGACTGAGACTGATGAGCTGACGAACAGGAAGTCGGCAGGCGAGCGACTCCTGAGAGACGCTGCAGCTTCATCACAACCTCAGACGGAGGAGAAGTCATGAGAACATGTCGCATCACGTTACACATTCACTCAGCAGCCATGTTGTAAATCATCATCCCGTCCACTGACATGATGGTGTTGAGTTGTGATCTCACATCCTCCTGAATGATTCCAACAATGTTCAACCCAGACAAATACTCAGGTAACTTCAGGGGAGTCAGAGAGGAAGAAGTCCTCGAAGGAGAACGAGACCAAACATGACATGAAGAAAACTGTAAAACTTCTCGTCTGATTGATCTTCATCATCAACATCTGCCACAAACAGCCAGATTACAGCTGATCGCAGGTCACAGCTGCAGGCTGGCTGATGAACAGTAAATAATCTGTGAGCTCTCCACGCGTTGATCAACTTCAACTCCCATGATGCCGCAGTACATAACGTGTCATTTTGTTTGGATTAAACATCCTGGTGGCAGGAAATACAGACAGTTTGAACTTTTAGGATGTTTCACTCATTTTACAGGATTCACAGGTTCCACCAGAGACACACGTCGGTTCTGTGCTGCTGGATCTGAACATCAGCGGCTCAGGACCGAGTTCTGTGACTCCACATGTGGAATGTTTCAGACTACATCTTCTGTCATCACAGTTTGGTTTGTTAAAATGTTTCAGCTGCATGAACCGGGTGTTGAGTGTGTAACGTGTCAGAACCTTGCACTGGTTCAGGATGACGATCCCAGAGTTCTTGTAGTTCTTCTTCTTTACTTGGTATTTGGGGTTGATGCACGGCCACTGCACCTGAAACCACAGACAGGAAGTTATCATCAGGTCATTGATCCCAAATCAATAAAATACACAGAAATAAACTATTTATCTGGACAGACACTAATCAATCACCCAACCAATCAATAAGACCACATACACACACAAACGACACAGGCCACGTTCACACTGATAATGTGTCTGTCTGTGGAGACGATGAGCTTCTCGTCGCCGCTCGTCGCGTCCTGATGTTTCCGATGATGGGAAACAAACAATCTGCAGCAGCGTCCAATCACCTGCTCAGGTGATTTCAAAATAAGAGCCCATCAGAGTTTGAGGCTGTCAGGGAGACAATAGTTCAGCTGTGATCAGATGTGATTTGTACTCTTTCTAACTCAGCTGGTACCGTTTGAGCTCATTCAGAGCTCAGCTAACTCTCGCTGCCGCAGCGTCGCCACTTATTCAGCCTTTTGAGTGACATTACATCTGTAGATCTGTGGCTGGTACAAACATGTTGATGCTTCATTTTTTTGTCCTTCCAGCATATCGAGCACTAAACAAACCAGCATTACAAACAAAACTGGTCAGAAGAATCTCAGCTCAGCGCTCAACAGAAGGCAGAGACGCCTCCAAACTGCCTGCGGAGGAAACAGACGGCTTTATATTCAGAGGCTGTTAGACAGCCGCGTTAACCACAAACCCTCTGAGCCAAAGACAATCCTTCAGCCGCCCGAACAAGACCACAGAGGATTCACTCTGACTGCATTACGAGGGCCCGCAGAGACCCGGTGACACACAGCGGTTCAGACTCTATTGGAGTACGGATAGATGGATGGAGGAGGATGAACGGATCGTCTCGGGAGGCTTCAGCTCTGAGGGATTCTGTGGCGCCGGTCGGGAGCAGACTGTCAGCAGAGGAAGGAGGCCAATAAATAAACTGTGATCAGAAGAAGAGAGAGCGGGAGATCCCGGCAGGACGCCGGCGACTGCTCTCTCTGTTTCCTGTGAGGGAGTAACACAGTTCTGCTCCTCTGCTGGAGACCGGCTGAGCCGACCGCGGTCCAATCAGCTGGCTGCAGCACATTCAATCATTAACTTCACGTCAACCAAGTCTGCAGAACCTGCACATGATGTTCTGATCACAGATCCAATCACTCCACTCTGCGATCCATCAAACAGTCTGAGGCTGCAGTGAGATGAACCTGCTACTGTCTCTGACCACCAGCACATTCTGATAAAGCACGATGTGAAGGGCTGATACCACATCTCAGTGATGGATGTTCCCCCGATCGTCACCTCGCTTCCCCTCCAACTGCCTCCACCACCTCCTCTACCTCCTCCTCCTCCTCCTCCTCCTCTACCTCCTCCTCTACCTCCTCCTCCTCCTCCTCCTCCTCTACCTCCTCCTCCTCCACCTCCTCCTCCTCTACCTCCTCCTCCTCCACCTCCTCCTCCTCCACCTCCTCCTCTACCTCCTCCTCCTCCTCCTCCTCCTCCTCCTCCTCCTCCTCCTCCACCTCCTCTCTCCTCCACACAGACACAGGAATGGAGACGTCCTTCATGGTGAAAAGATCAATTTCTGGGTCACCTGAGGAGCGAGAAGACCCTGTGTGTGTGTGTGTGTGCGTGTGTGCGTGTGTGTGTGTGTGTGTGTGCGTGTGTGCGTGTGTGCGTGTGTGTGTGTGCGTGTG